>NW_007377596.1:24664-90963 GCF_000475195.1 Diaphorina citri
TTTTTTTACCTTTATATTTGTGAACAGATTACTAACGGGTTTCCTGGCTGAACTGGTCTGATTGAACTCCAAACTTCACGTCTCTCCCCACTTTATTAGACCGAAAGAACACCAAAAAGTTTAAATTAAAAAAAACTCTTCAAAAGTGTTTGACTGTTTGTGTTTCTAAACTTTCGTAAAAGTTGATCCTTGATCTTCGATTTTCATTTTGATTTGTTTACAAAAATCCACGAAATCGTAGATGTCGTACAAATCAGTACAACTCGTGAGCTCTTTGAAAATTTCCCCTCTCATAACGGTTTCCCCTACTTTTAATCAACAGTGTTGCCATATCGAGTATGTATTTTTTTACCATTTTTTCCGGGTAAGTGACATGAAAATGGGTACCTAATCAAGACGTTACCCTATTTTCAGGTTATAGCTTTATTAGGTACATAGGTACATTCTATTTTTTTTTTTTTTGCAAATTATTATTATTGCCGAATAAGCGCCCTATTATTTAGGTATTTAATTATCTATCCCCATTCGTATGGAGAACTTTGAAGTACTGTATAAATAATTCAACCATCCGGGTCTGTTCCCATTTCCCATCGGTGTATGTATGTATGTATGTAATGGTACATTATTTTGATAAGGGAGCTTCCGGGTGTTCTCCTTATCACGAGAATGTTTATAATAAAAATGTAAATAAGTACATACTATATCCTTTATATACCTAAATACAAAAGTATACATATAAAATATATTATTCTCGGGGAGCTCTTTATTTCGGAGTCCTTTGGGGGAGATTTTCCAGTAGGAACGTAATTTGTTAGCGTTAACTGATTTTCCTAGAATGTGAGCATAGATACCATAGTTATACAGGGTGTTCAACTTTTTTTTTTTTTTAACAAAATACTTTGTTTTATTCATATAGCATACAACATAACAGAAAACAAGCAACAAACAAAAGATTGAAATAAATATTTTGCCAAAATACAAATACTGCTGCCGCCCATCAACTGTGTCTTGTTTATGCATTCGTTTATTTAGGTATTTAATTATCTATCCCCATTCGTGTGGAGAACTATAAAGTAGTGTATAAATAATTCAATCATCCGGGTCTGTTCCCATTTCCCATCGGTATGTATGATGTCTGTAATGGTACATTATTTTGATAAGGGAGCTTCCGGGTGTTCTCCTTATCACGAGAATGTTTATAATAAAAAAATGTAAATAAGTAGGTACATACTATATCCTTTATGTACCTATACCTAAGTACAAAAGTATATAAAATATATTATATTCTCGGGGAGCTCTTTATTTCGGAGTCCTTTGGGGGAGATTTTCCAGTAGGAACGTAATTTGTTAGCGTTAACTGATTTTCCTAGCAGAAAGAACCGTCGCAATTTTTTCTTTCGGGGAGAGCGTATCTGGCCCTTTTTTCGCTTTCCGTTGAGATTTTTTTTTAATGATCTCGCGTACATCACAAAAAAAAATTCGTTCTCGCGCGCTCTCTTACGCTATAAAGAAATAGCCATCTCTACTTGTATGTAGGTACACCTACAAGATACAATACACGCTATAAAAAGGAAGTAAAAAAAAGAATTAATTAATATTTTTAGTAGGCTACTTACCCTGCGAAATGGATATCGGATATTTTTTTTCTGCAGCTGCTACTCTACTATCTACTCACACTAATCACACTTAGAGGAGGAGAACTATCGATAGCACTATCGATAACTATCGATAGTTTTGACTATCGAACGCTATCGATAGTTGAGGCTTGACTATGCTTGTCCAATGTGAAAATATTCTTTTTTTTTCAGTTCAAAGGGGAAATTTTGCAAGAGGTTCAAGGGATGATGCAGAAGCAACACGGATATGAAAAACCAACCCGGTCAAAGCCAAAATATCAACCTAGCCCTATCAAGTGAGTCATCCTTTCTCTCCCTGTTCTTATTACTACAATGTGATCTCCTTTAGACAGGAATAAATAACACCTCTAAACAACTGACACTTTTTAGTTAAGACCATTATTCAGATAGTTTTACACTTTCATGTCCCTGGCCATTTTCTCCATCTTTTTCAGTTTTTGCTACACAAAAAATAGTCATATGAAACAATATCGATAGCACCTCCTTGAACCACCGAACAAAGTTTCCCCAAGTTGAAGGAGTAAAACTTGGGAAGACCTAAATCACATGTCCCTGGCTCAGTTTCCATCATAGAACAACTTTTTATTATTATTATTATTTTTTTTTTTTTTTTGATAGTTTGTTTAGATTGGACTGCAACATATTATGTGGAAATGTTCATAGCTATGTACAGCGGTAACTTTCCTCTGATTAGAAGTTGTAAATTTCAATGACAAATTTTCAAAGTTTGTCCCTGGGTTTTACAATTTACACTCAACTTCGTCATATTATTTTTATTTTTTTTTTTATTTTTTTTTTTTTATGATGGATGATTCAAACAAAATTAGTTAAAACTAATGGTCATCAATATCTTGTTTCATGCTTGGAAAATCATTTTTAAGTATTACCACATCTATTTATAACTGTTTGCATCAGTAATTTTAATTTTACCAATAATTTTTTCAACATTAAAAAATTGACATGAAAATGTAAAACTATCTGCATAATGGTTTTAACAGAAATATTTTTCATCAGTTTGTTTTGTTAATTTTTTAAATGCCAAAGTCAAACATTATTGTCTTACCTTTTCACTGGGATTTCAACTTGCTACTCACTTCTCTTCAAGAGGCTGAGATCTTTTGATAATATTGTATGAACTTGTGTAGACAAGTTCTTTGGCCAGATATACCATCATACAGGTAATCCACTTGAGGTAAAACTTTATAGACAAGCATCTCTTTTGTATCACACGAGTAGGTTTTGTATAATTCTTTCCATATCTTCGTCCATAATCTCAGTTACGTCGTCTTCCTCAATCCGCCAAATACGTTCCTTAGGCCAGCCACTCACTATCAGGTACACCTGATCAGGTCTATCTGATAGTGTGTGTGCTCATCAGGTATCAGGTAGACCTAACAGACGGACCTTTTCAGCCGTATTTGTCAGGTCTACCTGATTGTGTGTGTGTGTGTGTGTGTGTGTGTGTGTGTGTGTGTGTGTGTGTGTGTGTGTGTGTGTGTGTGTGTGTGTGTGTGTGTGTGATTCCGTAAAATCAGTTTCCAGCTCAATATATGAGAAGTTACGGGTTCAATATAGGTACTCTTCTTTGTAACTTTGTTCCGATTTTTTAAGAGGGACCTGATGTCCTAATGGTGTAAGTGTGTAACTTTTTAGTTCTATTCACTTGCCTTTTCTAACGGTCAACCGGGTCAACGATTTATAAAAATAAAATTCATTGCCACAGAAGACTAGAAGAGTATCGAACCAGTAATCCCTTAACGGCCAGTCAGATATAGTGGTAAAGTATTTTGTCCACCTAATAAAAAGTTTACCCTCTCTTTACCTAGGTATACTCAATCCGTCAGTTTGAGGTTGAACACCGTGTATTTTACACCTATATGTCTATTACCTGCATACCTCTCAAGGATGGTATTTACTTATTTACAACACGGTATAAATACTTATAGGTACCTATACCTAATATACGTATTCACAAAGGTATATCTACATAATAAAGCTAACACGATATTCCTTTATACCTAGATAGTGTTTACAATAAACTTATATTTTATAAGGTATACCTATCAATGTACTAGGTAGGTACTGGTACATAAACATAAGAACTCTTTAGGTCGGCGAACAGAGGTCCATACTTATTAGAACTTGGCTATATTGCTATATTTACGAACCTACCAACAGGGTCGTATCCAGGTTTTCGAGGGGGGAGGGGGGGGAGGCCTGTGATCTCCCTTAGACAGGAGTAAATAACACCTCTAAACAACTGACACTTTTTAGTTAAGACCATTTGATTTGTTAATTAAGACAGTGTTTTAAATGCCAAAGTCAAACATTAATGTCTTACCTTTTCACTGGGATTTCAACTTGCTACTCACTTCTCTTCAAGAGGCTGAGATCTTTTGATAATATTGTATGAACTTGTGTGTTCCAACATTTTGTTAACACCATTTCTCTACTGTTTGTTTTCTCTCCCAAATCAGTGATAAGAATGACATTCATCGTAAAATTGAAAAGTTCACCAAAAAAGAGCGTAAAATACAACAGAAAATGTCACGGAAGCATGATATGTCCAAGTTGCTGAAGCTGAATATAAAACTCAGAAATATCAATGCTGAAAAGAATCAGCTCATTTCAAGCCTCACAGAAGAAGAAAAACAACAGTGGAAAGTGTCTGTACAAGGAACAAGTAAACTGCATCGTATGGACTCTAAGGAAATTCAGGACAGTGATAAGACCTGTATTACAGGTATGTTAAAGGATCTCTTAGGTTGTGGTTATGTACCGGGTGAGACAGGAGTGGTAACTTAAAAACAACCGGGTACATAACCACAACCCTAAGACTACATAACTTTCTGCAAGAAGAAAACTTGGTAGTCCCTTTCTACCAACAGTTCTTTTCCATATTAGAGGCAGCCCTAAGATCATATCAGCCTTTGAGGATGAGCTATATATAATTTTATTTTAGATGAAGTATGTACTAGTATTATAATTATAAATGAGGTATTTCAATGTACTATTTTTTATTATTTTACAGTCAAACCAGGAGCAACTTTCGAGTTTGTCTGGACGGTAATTAACTGCGGACAACTTCCATGGACAGAAGAAACCCATCTGAACCTAATATCCTGCTCTCCTGGGTTTGAACCCATCAAAACCAATGTCCAATGTCCTCTTCTAGAGCCAGGTGATATTGGTCAAATTAGCATGGAGTTTGTGGCACCGAAAATGAGTGGGACTTATTCGTCCATTTGGAACTTCACCCATGGAGGCTATCAGTTTGGACATTGTTTGACCTGTATGATTGTGGTGGACTCAGCAGGGTTACCAGAATCAGGACGAGCTCTACGAAGTGTAACAGAGAGCCCAAGAAGTGTTAAGGTAAGGAGCAGGCTGGAAAAGTTACCATGAGTAATATGCTATTGATATTATGTTACACATATTACTCGTAGTCATCAGTGTCATCACTTTTCTATAGTTGACAGAAATGTCCATTATAGTGTTCATCTAATTCTAATAGGTATCTGTAATCTGTATAACTTGAGAAGAGCGAGGAATACCCATCCATATTAGTCCCATTACAATGATAGCATGCGAAAGATTTTAAGGTAAGTAGGTATGTCTACAGTTCAAGCAAAGGTGTATTTTCCAGTGGTTCAGTTTCCCCAAAGGAAAATCGCCTCAATTTTAGCGTTTTTATCATCCGATTGTAACGACTGAGTGTGACGTGTCAGCGAGAAGCAGATTACAATAATGCAGGTGCATTTACAGGTCAACAACTTTTAAATTATTCAAAGAATACACATTCACAGAGATTAAGTAGGTACCTATGCAAAAAACTTTCTACGCACCAATCATAGTCGATTTGACCTGATTAAGTTCTTGGTTTGGTTTCTGATAAAGCGTGTTTGTTCTTCGTTGTAGTTTGTTGTGGGCACCTACCTAAATTCTTTCCTATTCCTACTTCCTACTTATAAAGTTCCTATTACCTATATCTTCCGTGTTTCGCCGATATGCAATAGGTCTCAAAATGCTATTATTCCTAATATGTACACAATGTGTCGACCATACACCATACCTACATACAAATTAATTCTTTTACCTACTGAGCTCAAATAGGTATGTAGTTCTTTTTGGTTTCGTATATTAATGAGCCATGTTGGTTTAAATTAAATTCAAGGAAAATCTACGAAACAATTCTGTTTGAAGCCAACTGTGTAGGTATAATAATACCTACAAAGATATGTGCGTTTACGATTTGCGTTGTACCTAATAGCAGACCAAAATATAAAAGAGTTATAGGTTTTGGTAGTAACTTACAAGGTCACCTCTGCATATTCTTGTGATCTCAACTCCTCTTAAGTGGATCAGGTTTATTGACATCAACCTTCGTATACGTACACGACGTACAGTGGTCTCTGGTCTCAAACCATAAATACCACATTCCTATAGGTACATAGGTAATAAATATAGGTACACATTATACATGAGCCATTAGAGTGAGCCAAATTTCTTGCCCTTTTAGATGCGTAGCCATACTTCATGTGTACACTGTACACACTGTACAGTCTCACATACACTACTTTTGATCATCATTGATTATGGAAAATGTCTGCAAAATTTGAGCGACCTGTGGCTAAAGGTAAAGTCGTAAGAAGCGCTAGTTCCTTTTGAGCTTTTTCCCTGTAGGTATAGCCCTAAATAGCGGAACTTTGGTCCGGAATAACGGCCGAGCCGTACCTTCTGGAAACAGAGCCTAAGGATACTTTTGATCTGCATAATTTATTGAATCTCTGTGCCAAGTTCGAGCGACTTTGGCTGAAATTTAAAGGCCTGAAATTTGCGAACTTTTTTGAGCTTTTTCGAAGTTTTGGAGGTAAATAGCGGCTGAACCGTATAATTCTCGAAGTGCGACCAGCGGACACTTTTGATCATTAACTAATTAGGTATGTACCTACCATAGGTATTAATTTTCTGAAGGAACCGTAATAGGGAACCTAGGTAGAAAATAAGGGTAATTTTTCCTCCTACATCTATGGGTACTATCGGCACTACACAAAAACACAAATGTGAAAAAAAGGCCAAGTTCTTATCCAAAAACGTCGGCCTATAAAAGGGTGAGATGAGGAAATTAAGGCCAAGTCTGCATTCCCAGTTTTTCGTGGCTGCTGAAACTGCCGAATCTTAATTCCTTCAATCTTCTCTCAATTTCATGCAGGAACAAACACACAAACCAATGTGCAAACCAACACAGGGGGTCCCGAAGCATTTGTATTCTCTGCAAGTCAAACCAGTATGCCTAATATCTTGACACAATCAATGAGTGAACTAATTAACATCCTAGCCCGCAGCCAAACAGCCAATGCCACCAGCTCTCAATCCACTAGTAATACAAATACAAACAGTCACTCATTCACTCAGTCTCATACGATGAGTACCTCTCAGGGGAATCCAGTATGTACTACAACTCCTAACACGACTCAGTTTGGCGTGTACGCTAACTATCCGCAAGCAAGATGTTCCAGTACTCAAGACGAGAGTAGAATATTTGTGAACCATCCTCAAGCTAGACCTCCCATGTTTACTGCAAACTCCAACATAGATGCTGCTCCTAGAAGAGCACAACTTGGCAAATCGGCAGCAAAGCAGCACAGTATGCAAAAAATGTCCAAGTCCACTTCAGCTCAAGCTCAGTCTATGTCACGCGGTGAGAATATTACCTACTATTTATTTTACTTTTTCATACATACTATAACTAGTATAGAGGTAGAGGAGTACCTATCCAATATTTACGTGAAGAAACCAATGATGGTGATCCAAGAGTCTGAGCAAAAACAACTTTGTATTCTCTGTAAGTCAAACCCTTGTGTGAGAAATTGAGAATCCTTGGATATGAAGATGAATTGTCATTAGTCATTAGGATTTCACTACCTTGACAATTTTACTGTCAGTTTAAAAGTAATTCGGTCCAAGAGTCTGAGCAAAAACAACTTTGTATTCTCTGTGAGTCAAACCCTTGTGTAAGAAATGGAGAATCCTTGGATATGAAGATGAATTGTCATTAGTCATTAGGATTTCACTACCTTGACAATTTTACTGTCAGTTTAAAAGTAATTCGTTGCTCTCGAATTCTCTCATTTACACATTTGTTCGTGTTCCAGATACAGACTTCACTTCAGCTCTTATAAGTTCAGATAACTCCGACAGCGGACACTTGTCCAACAATTCAAAATCCAAGAAGAAAGCTCTCCGAAAGCCCATCAAGTTGGACCGAAATTATTCTCGAAACAAGGTAAGGGAGCTTGTTAGAAGTCCGAGTGTTATCTTCGGTAAGAAGCTCGTTCAAGAGTTTGGTCATGAGAAACTAGCAAAACCAGAGGCATTTTTTAATACCTACACGTCTTCTTTCTGTTTAAACCAAAGGTAACCATGTGAATTATGTAGACAATATTCTGAATTAACATAGTAACCCCTCAGGCCAGCCACTCACTATCAGCTATACCTGACAGGTACGGCTGATAAGGTCCTCCTGTCAGGTCTACCTCATGAGCACACACACTATCAGGTAGACCTAACAGGCGGACCTGATCAGATGTACCTGATAATGAGTGGCTGGTCTTAGGAATGAACATTTATTCTAGTCTTATTTTTCTGTAATGTTCTTTGTCTTGTGTTTCACAATATTATAGATATATTTATAAACATTATTAAATAAAGTTTCATATACATGCCTCTTGGTGGTTTACAGATAATCGACATGTCTCTCCTTGGTTTACAGATCCACCACCGCAAGAAAGACTCCGACTCAACTCGGGTAGATCATGTTTGGTTGGATCTAACTAGACGTGTACAGGACCTGAGTGTCTCCAATAACACCCCTCATAGCCACCCCAAAACCGGAAATATTTGGTCCTTGCGTCCTGACGTATCAGCTGGCAATAAGAATGGCGCTAAACCTTCGTCCACTCGTGTAAGATGAATTTTCCTCCTCCTTGAGAACAATATTTCGATTTTTTTTTTTTTTTCAAAGACATGGTGGCCGTATCACCCTTTGCTCCAGGAACGGAGGTAATGGAACTACCTCGCAGATCATACTTGTAAACCTCACCTTCTGCATACCCGAATACTATTGACCTGCGAAACGGAACGGCCTTCTCCCATCCTGTCTATTCTCTTCGCTTTCGGGACGATAAGACCTCGGCGGTTAAAGTTCCCTCTATTAAACCTCTAAAAATAATAATAATAAATGCCCTTCGAAGATTAGTGATCATTTCGAAAATAATCGTTTTCGATCGTTGAAATAATCGACACCACTTTGATGTTTTGGTTTCGACTTTTTTCTTTCAGATTTCGGCCGAAACGTTCCTGAACCCCGTGTCGTTTTGCAACTTCCCTCCCGTTCCCAACGATCTCCGTTCCAGTACCACGCAACGACAGCAGAATAGCTCCTCTCCTGGTACTAGTGGATTGGATAACAATGCCGGGAATGCGTCTCCTCGTTCTGGTAAAACTTTATTGTTTACAAATATCGGGACATTGACCATTAGGCCATTTTCCTACGCGCGTCCCAATATTTTTCTACAATGAAACTGCTGGCTTTCAAGGTTGGAATTATATTTTCATTTCCTATAGTAGATATTCCAAACTTTGGGTACACGTACCTAAAAGTAGATACTTTTTTCTTGTTATCAGAGGTTTTTATAATGGGGGGAAAATGTTAATTCATATGTACTCCTTAAAACTCACCTGTTTTATGTACTTATATCCATATCTATAGGAATTATTACTACATATAAGATATATTATTATTTTACTTTTTTTCTCATTAAAACTGTGCAAAAGAAAGCTCACTTTTGTCTTTCAAAATTAAGCTAGATTGCTTATCATTCCGGGTGAATGTGTATCGATTGTGAAATAGCAGGCTAGATCCAGGATATGAAGAAACAAGATTCTTTTTGACATTATGTATATTCACACTGGTTTGTATTCTTTTCACCCTCTTCATTTAATGGTAAAAAATACAGTAAGCATGAAAGCTCTTGAGTTTATCAACACATGTCTTGTTTTGATTTACAGAAAAGTAGACCTACACAAAACGCAGGAACAAACACACAAACCAATGTGCAAACCAACACAGGGGGTCCTGAAGCATTTGTATTCTCTGCAAGTCAGACCAGTATGCCTAATATCTTGACACAATCAATGAGTGAACTAATTAACATCCTAGCCCGCAGCCAAACAGCCAATGCCACCAGCTCTCTTACACAAAAACACAAATGTGAAAAAAAGGCCAAGTTCTTATCCAAAAACGTCGGCCTATAAAAGGGTGAGATCAGGAAATTAAGGCCAAGTCTGCATTCCCAGTTTTTCGTGGCTGCTGAAACTGCCGAATCTTAATTCCTTCAATCTTCTCTCAATTTCAACTTGGCTATGTTTTTCTTTCGGGTTATTTTATTAAAGTTGGAAAAACCTTTGGATAGGAACTTGGCCTTTTTTTCACATTTGTGTTTTTGTGTAGGATCTCACTCCTTTTTTCTAAGTGTGTATTTACACATGATTAGTAGGAACAGATTTTCTTATTACCTATGTAACTTTTCGCGAGCTTATTATTGAGAGGAATTGCTCAAACTAAACATATTTGGTAAGTGAGAATCACTCGGAATACTTTGTTTGGGGACTTTAGGCAGTGCCGTATTGAGCTTCATTTTTCTCCTCTACTGTACGTCAGACTCCGAAAAATTGGGGTTGATGGGGCCCTGCCACCCCTCCTTTCGAGCTTCATTTTTTTCCTATAATGTAGGCAAGACTCCGAAAATTTGGAGTGTCCAACTCCGGTACATCAATATTTGGACCCCCCCCCACCCTCGACAAAATCCTGGATACGGCACATGGGGGTTTTAGGTATGGTTTTGGGGGGGTCTACTCTTATGAGTTTTTCGATATCTCTAACCGTTTAGTGAAAACCAAAAAGCGGTTCCTGGCGCACTGCCGTGCGCCTAGATGCCAACCTGCACTAGCAGAGTTTTAGGCCAAAAAATAATAATAATAATAAACAAACAAAAACAAATGAACAAACGGAAAAATAGATTAGCACGCTTATCGTGAACGAAGTACTGACCTAGTGACCTACATATTTTTGAACGGGGCGGGAAAAGATATCTGCACCTATGTAGTACCAACTTTTTCCGCTAAAACGCTAGTGTACACTGATAAAGCGGGAGGGCGGCGTTTCCGAAACAGCTGATCACTCAATACTTCGCACAAAAATTTGACGTCACAACCCTACTTTTTCATGGTCATGCAATCACATTTGTGTTTTTGTGTAGGATCTCACTCCTTTTTTCTAAGTGTGTATTTACACATGATTAGTAGGAACAGATTTTCTTGGTCATGCAAGGTTTTTCAATGTTTTTCGTCTGTAATATTACGTCATAGCTCTCGCAAAGTGCGAAGTTTTTTTAAGCTAGGCAGCTGATTGTGAAGTGGTGTTGATTGGTGACAACGTTGAACTTTAGGCCGTGGTTATGAACAGGGCCATCGTAGGCCATCGTCGGCCTTTTTGCGTGTAAAGTTGGCGGGAAATTCGAATTTTTGATTTTGTTTGCTGTCATGTAAGTAGAATAGAATGGAATATACCCAGTTTATACTGCCGATAAGTAATGAATTAATGATTGACTTATTCATAGAAGCTTAACCCGACCCTGAGGGCTGTTTGCCCTAAGGGTCGGAGTGGGCTTTTTTGTGCGAAGTTAAGCTGATTATATACTCCTCCTAGGTATTCAGGGGCTCGAAGGAAAATAAAGGGCTCCCAAATGTAGTACTATATTAAAAACATGTACCAATAATTTGGAGCATCTAGCCTAGCCCTACTCCCTATTAGTAGTTCATGTAAGTAGTCAGTAAAAAAAAGTGGTTCGAATCTTTAACGGAGTTTTCCTTTAAATTGCCTGTGAGTTTCTTTCTTTCACCTTCCTTACTATTAAATTTTGACCCTTTTAAGGCCCCGTATTCATGCTGAATATTAATTATTTCAGATTCATCAGCATATCAATGGGGCTGTCAGCATTTAACTCGGCCGGATTTCTCGCTAGTCACGCTGATATAGCTCCCAATCATGCGGGCGTTACCTTTGCTATATCCAATACTCTGGTAAGTTACTAACTTATGCGAAGGCCAGCCTAGTTAGCTTGTTTGCACGTCTGCCTTGTAAGCGCTAGGTCGCGGGTTCGATTCCCGCTCTCAGTGGATTTTGTCCTGACCGCATAATGTTCGTTCTCGGAATGGCTGGCTTTGTCCTATCCTGTATTCCTTCTCTCTTCCATTTCGGGACGATAAGACCTTATGCGAAGGCCAGCCTAGTTAGCTTGTTTGCACGTATGCCTTGTAAGCGCTAGGTCGCGGGTTCGATTCCCGCCCTCTGTGGATTTTATCCTGACCGCATAATGTTCGTTCTCGGAATGGCTGGCTTTGTCCTATCCTGTATTCCTTCTCTCTTCCATTTCGGGACGATAAGACCTTGGCAGTTGCAGTTCCCTCTATCAAACCTCTTAAAAAAAAAGTTACCTACGCTGTTGGTGTCGATACATAGCTTGAGTCATCAATGACAGGACTTACCACTACAACACAATATCAAATAATAAGTTTTGGCTTAAGCTTGTTAATAATGTCAATTCCGTCGAAATCTACATCAGTATAATTATACTTTCTTTTACATAGCTACTTTTTGTCATGAAAATTACATGTAAAATGATAAAATTTGGTAGCAATCCAGAAATCAACAGTGTCCTGACTAGCTATTTCGACCGTAAAGAGTCAATTTATCCCCTTAAAACTTACCCAGTTGGATTGGACACTAATGCATAGCTTGGACACAGGAAATCATGTAAACTAAACATCTGTGTTCCTTATCTCATTATCAGCTGACATCTAAACTTCAAACTTCTTTCAATTTTGGCGAAAAGAAAAAATGTTCTGGGTACCCGAGTACCTTTTGTAGGGGGAAGAGGCCCTTGGTTAAGACCTAATGTAATGATCCTTTCTCTACTATTTAGTCTAATCAAGTTAGCTACCTACTAGCAGAGTTTTAAATATAAATTCACAATGTTCATTGATCAGAATTTTCAGAGTGACTGTTGGTACTGTCACAATAGTCACCAAATACCTAACAAGAAGTTTTGGGCTGGCTTGAACAGTCAGCTATAAAAAATGGGTGTAAAACCTGGGTTATAACTTGATACAAAAGGAAAACACAAGTTGGGGTAACTACCAATTTATTTTTATTTTAATTAATTACCCAATTAATCTAGTACATATTATTATTTTTTATGCCCCAGAAAGGAATAATAGGTACCACTGGTACCAGTTGGTCAGTTCCTATCAACAAAAAGTGTAGGTAAGAGGTATGTTTCCGTGGTGTGTTTGGTGCAAAGAGTTTCTGATTAATTTGATATTTTAGTCTTATTTGGAATATAAAAATTAATTTTCCTAGGTCTGTTATGGGTTACTGTGACAACAATTTTGTGGTATACCTTTTCCATACTAAAATTTGTATGGAACTAATTAGGTAGTAGGTACTGAGTTACTTTTAGAGAATCAGGGTTCTTACATATCTGCACTGTCCATTTTGACTTGGGACATTTATCTGGACCCACTTAAAAGATTTTAAATTTGGTGTACCTACTTTGTCTACACTGCCCAGTTTGACTTGGAGCATTTATTTGGACCTACTTGGGGTACTTTGCACTGCCCATTTTGAAAATTTCAAAGGTGGTGGGGTGTAATTTTGTGTTTTATGTGCACTGTCCATTTTGAGACGGCTACCTGTTTGACCTGTGTCAGGAACTTGCCTCAGTCAAACATAAACTTTGATGATCCGTTTTTAAAATATTTCAAGCTCCCTACGATCAAGTTTATGTACCTGACCTTTACGGATAGACGAGTGTGTTCAGCATTTGTTGCACAGAAGAGACTTTGAAATTCGGACACCTAAGCTGGAAAGTTGGACGGTGCCAATAAGATCCTCAGGGATATAGTTGAAAGCTTGGCTCAGTGATTAGCTCAGTCCAGTGATTTAGTTGTTAAAGCTGCACTCAGTGATTTGCAGTGACTTTTTGTGTGTGCAAAGTTGTTAAAGCTGGCATCAGTGATTTGCAGTGACTTTTTGAGTGTGTTATTATAAGTTGTTAAAGCTGGCCTCAGTGATTAGCTGCAATTGGTGCAGTGATTTAGTAGTTAACCCTGGCTGGAAGATGGTTGAATTCCAGACCCCGCCGTCTCCCGTATGTTCGGAAGCCGGGAGCACGAAAAGTGTCCGAGACAGCGGTACTCAACCTGAGGAGGTACTAGTGGAAATGGACCCCCCCAACAAGGGATGGGAGGGGGGAAAGATACCCTATTGGCACAACCCAGGTAATGAATGCTTCCATCACTCCCATACAATTTTCACCTTTCCATTTTCATTAAATCAAATTTAATTTTCATTCTCTATATATCAGTCTTGTAAAACTTGCAAAACTTCAAGTCCATTAGGAATAGGAGGTTTCAAATTTTGTGAACTTGTCGATGTTTTTCCCCCTCCTACAAATAATTTGAAATCTCCCTCTGGATTGATAAAATAAGACTAGTCTGAACACTCTTAACGTCTTAACATAGTATGTCAAATGTTCATAGTAGTACCTGCGATTGATTTGACTGATCTTTTGTTGACATAAGAAAATGTTTGACTCTAGTGTACTCGTAAATGTATTGCATAGGTGTAAATTTATAAATAAAGTGTTTCTTCTTTTCTTTGTTGATAAAAAGCTGCGATGAAAAGCTGTTGATAAAAAGCTGCGAAGAGTTTTTCAACCTCTACAGTTGTATAGGGCTTCAGAAATAGGCTTTACAATAAAATTGAATAAAAAGAAGAAAAGGTGATGGGAAATGAGAGAAAAAGTAAAAATAAACCAATCCCCGTGATTTCCTATAATTGAAAAAATCCCCGCACCATTCATTGACGTAGTTTTCCGGACCCTTCCGTAAAGTCCATGGTGTGAATGTTGCTTTGTCAATTGTGTTTCAGTCATTAGGCTCAGAATCAATACAAAATCCCAGTGTGTATTGGAAATTTTCTTGATCCTAAAGAGAGAAAAAAGAAAATTAAAAGAATATGTGTACATGGGTGGTCTAAAAAATCCGCACACGACATGAGTAGATACATAGGTGAATCAGTTTCACAAGGGGCTATATTTATTTAAGATACCTACCTACATAGGTGACTAAAAATCCCCATATGACACAAGTAGATACATAGGTAATTAATACATATCTGTGTATTCGGATTTTGAGCACCATTTATATTTACCCTGTGTAGAAGGCGAAAAAACAATGAAAAATATTAACAATGTAAATCGAAGAAATGCGATGACTAACCGGAAGGTACTTTATTGACTTTGGAAATGAATATTTACCTAGTTAGAAAATTCTGTGTAGAGTTCTTTCCTTAGATTCAAACTGATCTAGAAATCTAGGATTGAACTTTTCAGATTTAAACAAAATCATGAGACAACTGATGACAAAATAATAAAAAATAATATGTAGTGCTTATTTATACTGCTTGCAAAGGACTGAAAAGTCCCTTTACTCCAGCAGTAGACTACTACTATTACTGTGGTCAAATGATCAAATTATATTAGTTCTCCCTACCTACCAAAAATACCTACAAAAGTAGGTATTAGGCAGGTATCATTGTCAATATTGGAGACATAAGTATGTAGGTACGTTATAGTCACGTAGGTTCCAATCTAAGGTACTTTGAAAGTTCCATTTTGTTTTAACCGGGGCCATAGTGAATGTCTTTGTCCAGGCCCTTTTTTGTCTAACCCTGCCTAGGCCCTTTTTTAGTCTAACTCTGCCTAGGCCCTTTTTAGTCTAACCTTGCCTAGGTCCTTTTTAGTCTGCCTAGATCTTGGAACCAACCCTTGTGGGCCTTGAAAACACTTTTGAATCTATAACTAACTACCATATAGCTAGACCAGTTGGGGTGGGTCTCACCAACCTTCTTTCTAGCTTCTATAAACCTATAGAAAACAAATGGAACTTTACAGGCTGTTTGCTCAGCCCTTCTAGGCTTACGGGCTGAAAAATATTGGTGAAATACACCCTTAGATTTTGCTTGTCTGCTCCTCCCTCGCGTAGAACAACTTTAGGGTTCAACTTGTCACCTATTGGTCTTGTCATCTAAGTTAGTGCCTGTGCCAAGCCACTACTTGGCTCTATGAGTTCTATATATCCTGAGACATCACTGTCTTTAGCCATAATGAAGGTGTTGAATAAATGTAGAATTCCTAGAACTTCTGCCTGTCTGACAAAGACAAAGCAGTGCCAATGTATGAAGAAAAAAAATTACCTCCCAAATCTCAAGCACGTTTCAGTTACGTCGTGTGCTAGACTGGGGATTTCCCCCTTGGTTTCCTATTTATCGTCCCGAAAAGTAAAAAGTACACAGAGTATCTTGAGACGGCTTGGAATTCTATGATACAAATTAAAGTTGGAATCTGAGCATGCAAAACATCACACAGAACAAATAAATACAGTTACTTATAACTGAAGAAAAAAAGAGTATAGGCGCGATAATTTTATGACTAGTAATAGCTATTTATAAGAAATCCCTTAGATCCCCCTTCCTCTTCCCTCTCTGGTGCTGCCCCCTCAGTTTTGAAAAACAGTATTCGAGAATCAGTTAATATTATTATGCATCGACAGAATTAAGCAGAGGTATAAAAATAAATATCGCTCATTATAATAATCAAAATGACGTCATAGTCACACCTGAGTGTTATCACATCGTCAAATTATAGATATATTAGATGCATAAATATCTACTTTGAAGATACCTGTAACAGTAGTTATCAAAGATACGTGTGCCTGTGCATGGAGCTATCAAAGACGCGTGTGGGAAAATACTAAATGCACTTCGCCATACCCAAACCTAAAATTTGATGGTTAAATTTAGACCTAGATGATTGGTTGGAATTGGCGCTCAGTAGCTTCAGCTTATGTAAGGTGTTTTTAACGGAGTTTTCTATTTCCCAAAAGTTTGTTGAAACATCGACCGGCCGTCGATCGACGAGGTGAATCTACGTTGTCAAGGCAGTGTGGACGGTTCAGTCGACATCGATCGATGGCCGGTCGACTATGAGTGGACTGTGGACACACCCAATTACTTGGGGATTGATAATGAAGGTTATGAATTTACGATTGATAAATAATAGGTCATCGATGTTTTGAATTGTGAAAACCGGTAAATCCCGTTCAATAAAGTTCTTTTTTTAAATTAATAATAAATAAATAATAGACTCTTGAGTGGAAGGTAACCACTATCCACCTAACCCTTAGAACTCCATTATCATGTGGTCAAATTCTCAAAATAAATGAGGATAAAATTCCATGCCTCGGCTGGGTTCGAACCCACGCCCCCCTGTTTACGAGGCAAGCGTCTTGACCATTACGCTACCGAGGCAGATTTTTTACTATTTCGACTTTTTTTTTTACCGCATTGGATTAGTAATCACGAGCACGTGAGTTTCGTCACTAGTGACTATGATAGATGAGCTCATCATTGTCCTACTCAGCATTGTCTGATTCGGATGACTAAACACAACATATCCGTACACAGTACACACATGAAACATCTCAACATTGTGTACAGGTACGATTAATTTAATTTACCCCACCGAGGCAGATTTTTTACTATTTCGACTTTTTTTAACGCATTGGATTAGTAATCACGAGCACGTGAGTTTCGTCACTAGTGACTATGATAGATGAGCTCATCATTGTCCTACTCAGCATTGTCTGATTCGGATGACTAAACACAACATATCCGTACACAGTACACACATGAAACATCTCAACATTGTGTACAGGTACGATTAATTGAATTTACCGTACGTCTTGGAGCGCTCCATGTACAATAATATTATTGTATTGATGGTTATTTACAGAGGGAAACTATAACAATCAGAGTCCTTGTCCCTACAATAATGTTATTTTATAATATCCGTACACAGTACATAGGTACGGTACACACATGAAACACCTCAACATTCTATTCTATTTCTTGAATCCTTACTGGATGTTAGTAGTTTTAAGTTAAATCACCTCTAAAATTTGAAGGTTTTGAAACTCTTTTCCGGTAATTTTTGAAGGAATATCTCCAGTCAATTACCTATGTAAAATACGAGTACTTTTTTTTCTCACTAGTGGAAATAAAACCTGGGCCCTTCCTTCTTCATGACAAACAAACACGTTAAATCGACCAACAGTGCCCCTTTAGTTACAACAACAGTAACATCAATGAGCAATGCCCTGAATAACTTGGACGGATTGGGGTTAAGCCCATATTTATTGCACTGCAAAACCTGGTGCATAAAACGTCATTAAAAATGCATAAAGAGTTCATTAAACACAACCTCTTGATGCACCTAATTTACCCTACGTCTAGGAGCGCTCCATGTACAATAATATTATTGTATTGAGGGTTATTTACAGAGGGTTATTTCAATCAGAGTCCTTGTCCCTACAATAATGTTATTTTATAATATCCGTACACAGTACATAGGTACGGTACACACATGAAACACCTCAACACTCTGTACAGGTACGATAAATCTAGGAATTTAATTATTGTACATTAAAAGAATTAAAATAATTGTTGTATACGAATTGAAATAATTATTGTACGTAAAGTACATTGAACGCTCCTAGACTTGAACGTACGATAAATCTAGGAATTTATCGTACGTCCAAGTCTAGGAGCGTTCAATGTACAATAATTATTGTATCCGTACGTCTGAGACAGTCCACGTTCTTCCAAAGTTACCGTGACGTTCTGAGTTCCGAGGTATCTTTGGCAAACTATGTAGAACCACCTATTACTTCACGCAGGCATGAACGGGGGTTTCCCGAAATTGTGCATGATTCATTCATGAATGTGATGTGTACGAAGACTTCATAGTAGTAGTCACTAGTTATTACGAGTCATTGATGACGTTACGGTGGTCCCTCTGCGGGGCTCTCAGTATGATTTGAATCGTGCCGGGAACCACATGTCCGATATCGCGGGGTGAAAATAAGTTTGAGTGTGTGCGTGTGAAACCGGCTTCAAAAATTACGCGCGCGTGTTCTTTCTGGTGCTGAAAAGTTTTCTGTGCTTAATACTTTTAGAGAATCAGGGTACTTGCATATCTGCACTGTCCATTTCGACTTGCGACATTTATCTGGACCCACTTAAAAGATTTTAAATTTGGTGTACCTACTTTGTCTGCACTGCCCAGTTTGACTTGGAGCATTTATTTGGACCTGTTTAAAAGATTTTAGACTTGGAGTACTTTGCACTGCCCATTTTGAAAATTTCATAGGTGGTGGGGTGTAATTTTGTGTTTTATGTGCACTGTCCATTTTGAGACGGCTACCTGTTTGACCTGTGTTTGGAAGTCAGGAACTTGCCTCAGTCAAACATAAACTTTGATGATCCGTTTGTTAAAATATTTCAAGCTCCCTACGATCAAGTTTATGAACCTGACCTTTACGGATAGACGAGTGTGTTCAGCATTTGTTGCACAGAAGAGACTTCGAAAATTCGGACACCTAAGCTGGAAAGTTGGACGGTGCCAATAAGATCCTCAGGGATATAGTTGAAAGCTTGGCTCAGTGATTAGCTCAGTCCAGTGATTTAGTTGTTAAAGCTGGACTCAGTGATTTGCAGTGACTTTTTGTTTGTGCAAAGTTGTTAAAGCTGGACTCAGTGATTTGCAGTGACTTTTTGAGTGTGTTATTATATAAGTTGTTAAAGCTGGCCTCAGTGATTAGCTGCAATTGGTGCAGTGATTTAGTAGTTAACCCTGGCTGGAAGATGGTTGAATTCCAGACCCCGCCGTCTCCCGTATGTTCGGAAGCCGGGAGCACGAAAAGTGTCCGAGACAGCGGTACTCAACCTGAGGAGGTACTAGTGGAAATGGACCCCCCCAACAAGGGATGGGAGGGGGGAAAGATACCCTATTGGCACAACCCAGGTAATGAATGCTTCCATCACTCCCATACAGTTTTCACCTTTCCATTTTCATTAAATCAAATTTAATTTTCATTCTCTATCAGTCTTGTAAAACTTGCAAAACTTCAAGTCCATTAGGAATAGGAGGTTTCAAATTTTGTGAACTTGTCGATGTTTTTCCCCCTCCTACAAATAATTTGAAATCTCCCTCTGGATTGATAAAATAAGACTAGTCTGAACACTCTTAACGTCTTAACATAGTATGTCAAATGTTCATAGTAGTACCTGCGATTGATTTGACTGATCTTTTGTTGACATAAGAAAATGTTTGACTCTAGTGTACTCGTAAATGTATTCTCTTAACATAGTATGATTAAATGTTCATAGTAGTACCTGCGATTGATTTGACTGATCTTTTGTTGACATAAGAAAATGTTTGACTCTAGTGTACTCGTAAATGTATTGCATAGGTGTAAATTTATAAATAAAGTGTTTCTTCTTTTCTTTGTTGATAAAAAGCTGCGATGAAAAGCTGTTGATATACTTCTTCTTTACTTCTACTTCTAAATGTAAATGTATTGCATAGGTGTAAATTTATAAATAAAGTGTTTCTTCTTTTCTTTGTTGATAAAAAGCTGCGATGAAAAGCTGTTGGTAAAAAGCTGCGAAGAGTTTTTCAACCTCTACAGTTGTATAGGGCTTCAGAAATAGGCTTTACAATAAAATTGAATAAAAAGAAGAAAAGGTGATGGGAAATGAGAGAAAAAGTAAAAATAAACCAAATCCATAGACCTATATATTAATGTTCTCTGTTTTCTGATTTCAGGGCAAGGAGGTGAAGCCAATATGTCTGACTTTGATTCTGGTAAGATGTTTGATTTTATTTTGTTTGAGTTGAATATAAAACTAAATAGGTACTTATCTTACCTTTATTTTATCTCCTGTGAGGTAAAACAATCTCACCCTCTCCAAAGCTGTTGATAAAAAGCTGCGAAGAGTTTTTCAACCTCTACACAGTTGTAGGGCTTCAGAAATAGGCTTTACAATAAAATTGAATAAAAAGAAGAAAAGGTGATGGGAAATGAGAGAAAAAGTAAAAATAAACCAATCCCCGTGATTTCCTATAATTGAAAAAATCCCCGCACCATTCATTGACGTAGTTTTCCGGACCCTTCTGTAAAGTCCATGGTGTGAATGTTGCTTTGTCAATTGTGTTTCAGTCATTAGGCTCAGAATCAATACAAAATCCCAGTGTGTATTGGAAATTTTCTTGATCCTAAAGAGAGAAAAAAGAAAATTAAAAGAATATGTGTACATGGGTGGTCTAAAAAATCCGCACACGACATGAGTAGATACATAGGTGAATCAGTTTCACAAGGGGCTATATTTATTTAAGATACCTACCTACATAGGTGACTAAAAATCCCCATATGACACAAGTAGATACATAGGTAATTAATACATATCTGTGTATTCGGATTTTGAGCACCATTTATATTTACCCTGTGTAGAAGGCGAAAAAACAATGAAAAATATTAACAATGTAAATCGAAGAAATGCGATGACTAACCGGAAGGTACTTTATTGACTTTGGAAATGAATATTTACCTAGTTAGAAAATTCTGTGTAGAGTTCTTTCCCTAGATTCAAATTGATCTGGAAATCTAGGGTAGAACTTTTAAATTCTAGAAATCTAGAATAGAACAAATTGAAACAAAATAACAAGATAAACTGATGACAAAATAATAGTAATAGTAATAATAGTGCTTATTTATACTGGTCGCATAGGACTACTACCTACCAAAAATACCTACAAAAGTAGGTATTAGACATGTATCATTGTCAATATTGGAGACATGAGTATGTAGGTACGTTATAGTCACGTAGGTTCCAATCTAAGGTACTTTGAAAGTTCCATTTTGTTTTAACCGGGGCCATAGTGAATGTTCGCACACTGACTTGTTCAAAGTTCATACCCAGAACGCATGACTCATACTGGTGGAAGTTATCTTTTACTGAGAATTTGATTAGATCGGAGGAATATCTCGAGCTTGTGGCTCCGGAAATGTTTTGGTTTGAGAGTTTGTGTATGAATGTGAAGTAGGTTATTATAGTTTTAATCTTCTCTAGACAGTTATGACGGTGTTTTTCGTATGGTAGGAATGTTGATTTCTTTTCTTGTTTGTTATTACAGTTATAGTAAAAGTAGTCCTTTTTTTAGACCGTCACGAAGAAGATGGATGTCCCATTTTGCTATCAACGTAATTTCCGCACCTCTTGTTCATTGCCGTAATTTGTTTACAAATTTTAAGAATATTTTATTTTCTCCTTTATCATAAGTCAGGCTCCAAAAATTTGGAGCATCCTCCCCCCTCCTGGTCCATTAGTGTTTGGATTCTGGGGCTCCCCCCTCGACGAAATCCTGGATACGGCCCTGGTTGCAAGGAGGGGGGGGGATGTTTGGAAGTAACCCCCGGGCTCCGTTTGGCTATGACCGGCCCTGGTAGGGTTACTCCTCAAGGTTTTGGTACCCAATGGGGAACCTGTGGACTTTTCTGATTACGTCAAACCAATTTACTGAACTGCTAATAGAATTGTCAGTAATTTTTGCCTATTGATTTTCAGAGTTGTTGACAAAATTCCGAGTTGAGGAGGGAGCGGATAGATTGGTTATTCTTATCGATTATTTTAATTAAGTATTTCGAAAATATTACAGAGAACTAAAACCAGTTTTTGAGGGGGACATGTTGGATGTTCGATTGAGACGATGAATATAAACTTTTTTCTCAATCAATGTCAATTAATTTAGAGGTAATTCGATTACCAGGAATTAACACTGAAGTCATACAATCGAAATCCTAATAGTTGCCTACAGAGAACCAAAACCAGTTTTTGAGGGGACATGTTGGATGTTCGATAGAGACGATGAATATAAACTTTTTTTCTCAATCAATGTCAATTAATTTAGAGGTAATTCGATTACCAGGAATTAACACTGAAGTCATACAATCGAAATCCTAATAGTTTGAGTAAATAAGGACCTAGTTATTAATTCCCATACAGTTAGAAAGATTGGTCCTTTATCTAAACTTTTTTAGTCTTTACATTTATAATTTAGATGCATCTAAGTAAAAACTTATTTAGCCAATGTAATGGCTATAGATACACAACGTTGAATGCACCGATCAAATCACTGAAGTGAAAGCCCATATTTTCAATCTCAGTCTCTCCATCAGTACAGGAAACTTTACAAACCCATACTTTCTTGCAAAACGAGAAACTTAACTGGGAAAAATAAAAATTGACTAAAAAAAAGGTCAACGAAAAGCAGAAAAAAATGCATCCTCATTTTGCAAGCCTTTTCTTTTGTCAGCGAAGGAGGCAGACGAGAAGGAGAGGACGATTTTTTTTGCAACTGCCTTGATGACCTAGTTTGGGAGCTTTCGCTGGCTTGAAACAGACTTCCCCCTTTATCAGGAGAGTTCACAGGAATCAATTTCCTGTGTTTCATTAAAAAGATTGGTCCTTTAACTAAACTTTTTTAGTCTTTACATTTATAATTTAGATGCATCTTAAGTAAAAACTTATTTAGCCAATGTAATGGCTAGATATACAACGTTGAATGCACCGATCAAATCGCTGAAGTGAAAGCCCATATTTTCTATCTCAGTCTCTCCATCTGTACAGAAAACTTTACAAATCCATACTTTCTTGCAAAACGAGAAACTTAACTGGGAAAAATAAAAATTGACTTAAAAAAAGGTCAACGAAATGCAGAAAAATATGCATCCTCATTTTGCAAGCCTTTTCTTTTGTCAGCGAGAAGGAGGCAGAAGAGAAGGAGAGGACGATTTTTTTGCAACTGCCCTGATGACCTAGTTTGGGAGCTTTCGCTGGCTTGAAACAGACTTCCCCCTTTATCAGGAGAGTTCACAGGAATCAATTTCCTGTGTTTCCTGTTGTACCAGCACGTGTGACTCATTAGCAGCTTTACCCTTCCTGGGTCTTTCGGGATTAATTTGATTCAGGGCCTGCTTGGACCAGAGAACTTTTCAGTGTCATCCGGGCAGTGTAAACAAGGTTTTGTCAATTCTATTTCTTGAAACCCTTACTGGATGTTGGTATTTTTTAAACTTTTAAATAATAACTATAAATCACCTCTAAACTTTAAATGTTGTGAAAATCTTCTCCTGCAGTTTATAGTTTTTAAGGAATAGCTGCAATTACCTACATATGTAAAATACGAGTTCAATTTTTTCGCCACTTGTGGGAATAAAACCTGGGACCTCCATGATTACAAACACGTTACACGTTAAAACCACGTACAAGTGCCCCTTTAATTACATCAACAGTAACATCAATGAGCAATGCCCTGAATAACTTGGACGGTTTGGGGTTAATCCCATATTTATTGCACTGCAAAACCTGGTGCATAAAACGTCATTAAAAATGCATAAAGAGTTCATTAAACACAACCTCTTGATGCACCTCACCTGTGACATAATTATGTGATTTGATAAGCAAATTTAATATCACTTTTAATATAGCTTGATGATTAAGTGATTGCTCTTTTACTAATCGTGTGCAGGTGAATTTTGGGTTTTCCGTTTGACTCCTTTGTCTCAAGATCTTGAACATCTTTGTAGAAGTATATTGTATAGTAGTGGTATGTGATTTGATAAGCAAATTTAATATCACTTTTAATATAGCTTGATGATTAAGTGATTGCTCTTTTACTGATCTTGTGCAGGTGAATTTTGGGTTTTCCGTTTGACTCCTTTGTCTCAAGATCTTGAACATCTTTGTAGAAGTATATTGTATAGTAGTGGTAACAGTTAGAGGGTGGGACTTACCCCTGTACTTTTATGCAATACCACTATATTTAGTGTTGTTACTCATGTACTAGCATAATAAATATTAGTTGGGTTCCATAAATCCACATAACGTAATGTAAAGTGGACATCCCCATATCGAGGTATCACTGTAGTCATTGGTCAGAGAGTCAGAGGTATGTCTACCCTGTTTTAGGCTGACTAATACCGACTTGTAGAAGTTTGACTCGGGTGTATCAAGTGTTAGATATATCAGGTTTTAGTTTCTATCTAGATTCTAGAGCACGGAATAGTTAGCTGTTAGCTTATTAGACAAAAATCGCAAAACAATGGAACTTTGTATGAAAATTCAAGTGTAAACTTTTTGACGTTAGGTTAGGACCTACCTATATGGACGACATGGTGTGTGTATCCATAGATGTGTGCCAGTTTTGCCGTAGACATTTTGATGCATGTAGGTCCATTATATCGTACATACCTACACAGGTACACACATCAAAAAGTTCCTCTTGATGAAAACTACCCTGATTATTTGATTAATTTCAGCTTGGCGAAAATTTCTCGTGTTCGACACTACCCAGGTTTTATATCAGCTGTTTCAACGTTTTAGAACGCCGAACGTGCCCCCCTCCATTCCATATACCTCTTCATCAGCTGTACATCCCCCCTCCGTCTTTCCCATATAAGCCCTCCTCACCTCCTGTGAAAATTTTCCCGTCTGGGGCTCTCTGCTACTTTTCCTCCCTCCCCGTCTCCTAATCAGTACTGTTCTCTGTGTATTCACTATGTTCGTAACGTCAGTGTGAGGACGACTGTCACGAGCGACGGGTCTTGCGTACAGAGAACGTCCAGAATAGTGTCGCGGAAAAGTTTGGAGTGAAAAGCGTCGGGTAGTCGGAGCAGAAAAATTCTCCATCCCCCGAAATAATTTCCACCTCGAATTGGTTTTCCATACGTAATCCAAGGAAACGAATCGGTAAAATCTACAAAAAAGTAAAAAATCACAGTTAGAAGAAAATTCAGTGCGGGCAATTTTTTTCCTCGTTCACGAGAAAAATCTTTGTACTCTTGAAACAGATGGTCGTTTTTCCCCCCTGATCAATAAAATAGTCACCCTTCGGAATCATTGGTAGTACGAAATTTTATTTTATATGTATTACAATAGTACATATTTAGCTTTTTTCTCCAGAATGCCTGGGCTGATGTGAAATAAGTAAAGAATTTGGTGTTGCAAAAAGCATAGATTTTATGGAACTTGAATGAATGCGTTCGACATTGACTGAATTTCAGATTTGATTGGTGGATAAGTTTTTTCCTATCTGTAAACCTTACATGGTAACGTTCATAAATTTACATGACGATCTTTCCTTCAGTAGCAGGAAAACTACCTGCTTCTGATGTGCACATTTTTCACATACCTACTGGTTTCGAATTCCAAGTATCACTTTTATCAATTTACTTATCACTAATTATACAGTGTGAGTGTGTGACTGAACGAAAACTGTCATGTAGAGACCTGAGGTCATTTAGGTGTTCCTTGCCCTGTCTCTGTATAGATTCAGTTATTGACAGCAGTCCAGGAGTCATTTTGGTTTCCATTTTAGTTCAGTTACTCTTTACAAAATGAAATGGATTGAGTGAGACACTTGCTAACTTTAGGTCCGAGAATGTTTTACCAAATGTTTCTCATGGTTTTACTGTAAATTTATAATAGTGGTCCCTTTTGTTTAGAATTTATGGTGAAGAAAAGAATTGAATGTCCGATCGGGACCAAAATTTATTGAAAATTTTCCTGATCTATTGAATATTTCTGTCAAGTTCCATCAAAATCAAACCGTTCTAGAATTATGGTAAAACATACATATTTTACAGACTAAAAGGAAATTCGTCGAGTTGAAATTTGAAACTCACTTGATTCACTCAAAAGTGTTAATCAAATGAGGCAAACTTTGTTAATCAAATGAGGTAAACGTAAAAGAAAGGTCTTTTTGTGGATCAGTTCATTTTAGGAAGAAAATTCGTGGCCATAGTGCCCCAAAAATGCCCATAAATTTCGAGTTTTCCCACACTTTTCGTCATCTCCTGGACGGATGGGAATCTCACGACTGGGATTTTAGCTACATATATTCTCTTTAGGGATGTTTCATTTTAGTCCTCGAATTTTTCCTCGACACTTTTGATTGATTTGGCACTCATTTTATACATTCCTGGGTGATACTGTAGGCTGTAGGCTAGGCCCCTCGGTTTTAGATCAGATTGTCTGAAGAGTTTGTAGGAGTATGATGCATACCTCCGTGTAGAGACCAATAGTGAGTCCGTCCTTCCTTTATTATTACTAATAATAAAAGGTATAGGGGACGGACTATTGTATTCGCTTCGGTGTCGTCTGTCTGTCTATACATTCCTGGGTGATACTGTAGGCTAGGCCCCTCGGTTTTAGATCAGATTGTCTGAAGAGTTTGTAGGAGTATGATGCATACCTCCGTGTAGAGACCAATAGTGTAATCAGCAAATTGTATACTCAACTGCTTTGTTTTCATTGCATGAAGAATGAGGAAAATGATAATAATAGGGAAAAATAAATTAATCAAACCGTTCCTTCTCAGTGTCGATGTCGGCCATAGACAGAACATTTCTGGTGATGTGAAGATGTGGCTTTAGGTCCAAAATTGGGGGCGGGGGGGAGGGTCTTTTTTTAGTTCCGATATTTATTGAGAGGTATTTACAAGTACCTATATGTATTCAGCATTATGTCCGCCACTCACGCTTAAATCTTTTGAACGTGTGTGGCGAAAAAAGCTGCTGACCCAGGGCTTTTAACCGTCTGACTGACCTTGGTCTCAAGCTTTTCCGCCACATACGTTCCGAGGGTCTGAGCCTGAGTGGCTGGCCTTATAAAGGGCCATCAAATCGGTTGTTGGTTATTGTATTGAAGTTAGCCAACAACTAGGTAGTAGGTAGGCAGTAGGCATCTACGAATCACGGTAGGCAAACATTAAAAGGGGGGAATCTACGAAATTCCTTTTCCCTAGAAAGTGCTTTTCTACACAGCTTAACACCTGAATAATTCGTGGAACTCTGTGAGCTTTATTCTGAAGGTGATATACATTTTCTTGAAGTTTCGAAGTTTTTTCCCCCGGTTAGGTATTTTATTCATTTTCTAACGGTTTCTGGGTTAGACACTATTGGTTTTATCTCATGTCAAGGCAATTAATTCTTCAATGTAAATTCCACAGAATACTCCTGTATACTTGTATTTCCTCTCACTCTCATTAGATCTTTGAACTTAGGAATTTCATTATAATCAATGGCTCGCATTGTTGTTTACCACAGACCTATGAATTAGGAGATAAGGTTTCAATATTATTTATTGTTAACTTTCATAGGTTAGACATTCCTAACAGCTTCTCAATAGTTTTAATGGAACTGAATTAATCAGAGTGTTATTTGCCTTTATGTTGTTGTAGCGGTGTAGCTGCACCGAAGGGGTTGATGGTCTCTGGCTAAGATTACCTGGCCCGTCCCGAACCGCAGTCAACCATCATGAGGACCTTTGCTTTTCCTTTGACGGATGATAAACCCTTTGTAACCTTGAACCAGCCAGGCTGGTTAGGGTTTGGCTGTTCTGCTCCCCATTTATAGTCCCACAGTCCACAGTAAGACACTGGTCTGTTCCCTGTTTAAGGTTCCCCAGCCAGACCTGCCTCTATGATCATCTGCCCAGATGAACAACCAAGCATGGCGTTGCTTGACTTTAGTGGTTCGGTGGGAATTTATGATTTCCTATTTTCCTTTCTGTTAGTGGACAGGTCCAGACCGTGTCTTGTATACCGTTTGCCTCATTTGTAAAACATTTCATTTTTCTGCAGGTAAAACTACTGTGTCAAATCTATTGCATTTCCCTGAAGTTCATAATTATTTTACCATACAAAAACTAAATTGAATGTGTTCATAATCAATAATTTTGTAAACAGTAATATTGCAGTACTTGGTAGTCAGAGTGGTCGGGATTGTCAATTTTTACTGACAAGGTCATAACTGTGTGTGCACTCATTATTACAAGTGTTTCAG
The DNA here is from genome assembly GCF_000475195.1 of Diaphorina citri. Classification (NCBI taxonomy): domain Eukaryota; kingdom Metazoa; phylum Arthropoda; class Insecta; order Hemiptera; family Psyllidae; genus Diaphorina; species Diaphorina citri. The sequence continues at coordinate 53,230 of NW_007377596.1, forward strand.
ACAACTCTCCTCCCTTCCTCCCCTCATTTCTCGTCTCTTTCTCTCCTTTCTCTACTAACCCATTAGTTCACAGCGTGTGGGCAAATAGAAAGACATCTCCCCTGAGGGAGAGGGGGGGGGGCCTATCCTGTCCTTTTGTCTTCTTTATCTCCTGTCCTTCAGTCTCATCCTCCTTTCCTCCTCCTATTATATCATTCTTAAGAAGCATCATGTTTTCCGTCGATTTTCACTCATTATTCTATTAAAAAAAAGTTCGAACGTGTGTCTTGTGCTTATTTCAATATTTTTTCAGTCTTAAATAAAGAGTGATAGGAGAAGAGTATACATAATTCGAAGAAGGAAAAATCCAAACATTTTTTACCCCCATTTTCAGCTTGTTTTTCATGAAAAAGAAGAAAATAAATAAACAGGTGGTACCGTACGTGAAAATATGAAGGTCGTACAAACTTTGTAGGTCCAAAAAAAGTCGTGATTTTTTTTTTTTTTTTTACTTTTTTGTCAACACAAAGACACGGGCCAACACATTTTTCATTTCGGCACGGGACCTCCTGTCTCATGGAACTGAATTAACCAGAGTGTTATTTGCCTCTATGTTGTTGTAGCGATGTAGCTGCACCGAAGGGGTTGATGGTCTCTGGCCAAGATTACCTGGCCCGTCCCGAACCGCAGTCAACCATCATGAGGACCTTTGCTTTTCCTTTGAAGGATGATAAACCCTTTGTAACCTTCAACTAGCCAGGCTGGTTAGGGTTTGGCTGTTCTGCTCCCCATTTATAGTCCCACAGCAAGACACTGGTCTGCTCCCTGTTTAAGGTCCCCCAGCCAGACTTGCCTCTATGATCATCTGCCCAGATGAACAACCAAGCATGGCGTTGCTTGACTTTAGTGGTTCGGTGGGAATTTATGATTTCCTATTTTCCTTTCTGTTAGTGGACAGGTCCAGACCGTGTCTTGTATACCGTTTGCCTCATTTGTAAAACATTTCATTTTTCTGCAGGTAAAACTACTGTGTCAAACCTATTGCATTTCCCTGAAGTTCATAATTATTTTACCATACAAAAACTAAATTGAATGTGTTCATAATCAATAATTTTGTAAACAGTAACATCAAACCAACCGCTCAAAGTCCGACCTAAATAAGAGAGACCTCTATATTTTACACTCGAAAGTACAAATGATCTCAACCCAAGTGTGATTACAAAAACTAGTTTATACAATTTCCCTGTATCTTTTTTTAATCAAATTTCGACGTCTTGCAATGAGCTTCTTGTGATATTCAAAATCCCCCAAATATCTTCCAATCGAACGTTTCGAGACTTGGTGTGGTGACTTTGTCGCTGAAACCCTCAGTGAAGACAGCGAACTTCCACAAGTTGGGAATTTTGATAGCTGTAAGCACTGAGCAGTGTTTCGTGAGGTGTTGTTAGCTTCGTTCAAGCGTAAAGGGAAAGCCTCGGTTTTTCGCTTCCCCGGGTTTGTTTTGAGCTGTGAAAACCCCCCCTCGTCAAAATTTTCTACTTCGGAGATTTGTATTTGGGCTATGAGAAGAGGATGTTCCCAAGTCGAGTGTTCCGAGGGGACCCTCACCATCAGAGTGGCGGTAAGTTGAGAATAACTTAGTACCGAGTCTGTGTTAATCTTCTTTTTCTTCGCCTTTTTCCGTGTACAGACGGGGTCGGCGTTTTTCGTCAGCCTCTCAATCAGCCCTAACTAGGGTGATCGTTTTAATTCTTCTAAAAATTGGAGAATTTTCACGAACAACGGCTGGACATTATGGTTAGTAAAGTTGGTCACATAGTCCTCCGGATGTATTCTTCGGGGCTATCTGAAAATTGATCCAACATAGGTAGTGTTAACAAAACCTATTCTGGTCTATTGTACGGTGAGTCTAAAATGTCTTCTTTTTCTTCGCCTTTTTCCGTGTACAGACGAGGTTGTCGTTTTTCGTCAGCCTCTCAATCAGCCCTAACTAGGGTGATCGTTTAAATTCTTCTAAAAATTGGAGAATTTTCACGAACAACGGCTGGTCATTATGGTTAGTAAAGTTGGTTACATAGTCCTCCGGGTGTATTCTTCGGGGCTATCTGAAAATTGATCCAACATAGGTAGTGTTAACAAAACCTATTCTGGTCTATTGTACGGTGAGTCTAAAATACCTGTAGTCACAAATGACTAGCACAAAGTACTAAGTTATTGCAGTACTTGGTAGTCAGAGTGGTCGGGATTGTCAATTTTTACTGACAAGGTCATAACTGTGTGTGCACTCATTATTACAAGTAAAGTGTGATTACAAAAACTAGTTTATACAATTTCCCTGTATTTTTTTTTAATCAAATTTCGACTTCTTGCAATGAGCTTTTTGTGATATTCAAAATCCCCCAAATATCTTCCAATCGAACGTTTCGAGACTTGGTGTGGTGACTTTGTCGCTGAAACCCTCAGTGAAGTTGAAACCTTCACCCGGACCACAGTTTGGGAATCCCTGATTTAGAGGAACGCTGTCATTTTTCAAGATTTCTTCCGTCCCCTTTTCTCTATGGTTTTTGTATAGGCGCTATCACGCCAAAAAAGGGGAGGGGAAACGAGCTTCAGAAGATTTCGGAAAAAGTCCTGAAATAAAGAGAACCCAAAAGAGGGCTATCAATATCAAGTACATAAGAAAAGTAAAGGAAAAGTATTGGTTATCCTATGATGTAAACTGGAACAAAGTTCAGCACAGGTCGAGAACATAAGGTCTAGGTAACCATAGGCGAGAAAAGAAAGAGAGTAAGAGCTCTTAGTAATGTTTTCCAAAAGAGAAATGGGGAGATGAAGAAGGGAGGGAGATAAGAACCGAGATGGAAGAAGTTAACCCATTAGTTCACAGCGTGTGGGCAAATAGAAAGACATCTCCCCCTGAGGGTGAAGGGGGCGCTATCCTGTCCTTTTGTCTCCTTTATCTCCTGTCCTACAGTCTCATCCTCCTTTCCTCCTCCTATTATATCATTCTTAAGAAGCATCATGTTTTCCGACGATTTTCACTCATTATTCTATTAAAAAAAAGTTCAAATGTGTGTCTTGTGCTTATTTCAATATTTTTTCAGTCTTAAATAAAGAGTGATAGGAGAAGAGATTTAAATACGGGGGAAAAAAAACTAGGCCGTTTCTAGACTAGGGCTTCTTGAATTTCTGTGTCTCATTACATTTGTCATACAATAATACCAATGTTCCAATTACATTGTGTATGTCAATCTGTTGATTTAAATGCCTGCCTCAGAGGTACATAGGAAGGCGCTCGCCTGGTTCGAGTCCAAGTCAAGTCACAGAATTTATCTAGGTGTACTGATTGGGGAACGATATAGATAGGAGAAGAGTATACATAATTCGAAGAAGGAAAAATCCAAACAATGTTTACCCCCCATTTTCAGCTTGTTTTTCATGAAAATTAAAAGAAGAAAATAAATAAACAGGTGGTACCGTACGTGAAAATATGAAGGTCGTACAAACTTTGTAGGTGCAAAAAAAGTCGTGATTTTTTTTTTTTAACTTCTTCGTCAACACAAAGACACGGGTCAACACATTTTTCATTTCGGCACGGGACCTGCTGTCTCGCCACCTCTTCAGAGGAAAAACTTCAGTTCAAGGCCTAAATTGTGAAGATAGGTCATTGACACGCGACTTGGAAAAACATGGGAAATGCGGTGGAGAGACGAAAGGGGAGGGGGAGGGAGGATACTTGTTCAGATGCAGATGTTCAGATGCAGTACGACACAAATGAGCAGTGACCAGTGTTATTATAGGGTTAGGTTAAACAGAAGAAGGAGCTTTCACAATTTGAGCAGTGACCATTGTTAATGTTATTATAGGGTCAGGATACACATAAAAAGGAGCTTTTTTTTTGTCGTGCCTTCTGAATATTCACCCCATTTTCTCTCCCTTGTCCCCCACCAGGTATCTCAAACCATCCCCCGCGGGGGTCCCCGGTCCCAGATCGCCATCCCAGCGCAGGGTATGATCGAGTTTCGTGACGCCCTCACTGATCTGCTCGAAGAGTTCGGTACGGAGGATGGCGGCTACAAGGGCGAACTACCATAAAATGCGGCAAACCGTGAGTTGTTTATTGTAAAAATGCTTTGGTATTGGCAGTAGAGAAATGAGAAGGCCGAGTGGCAAAGTCAGTGGCTGGGTGCCTCAAGGATTGGTAATCGAGAGGCCCAAGTTCTGGCCGCAGTGGAGATATAGCCTATTTTTAATCTTCTAAGAAGTTTTCTATGCCGCTCTATGGTTTGTCTTTTGCTTGTGTGGATTCGAGCACAAGATGACTGTCCAAATAGCCGTCAACATGATAATTGATTTACTTATTTAGAGTAGGACTGATCAGCTTTGTGTTGGTGCGTACACATAGCAGTTTAGGTGACACTCATTTTTGAAGCCTGTTTGTTGTATGAGATTGAGTACTCACTAAAGGCTATAGGTAGGTAAGTCTAGGTATAAGTAGGTACCTACTTGACCATTGATTGAATTGATTTACTTAATTTAGAGTAGGACTAATCAGCTTTGTGTTGGTGCGTACACATAGCAGTTTAGGTGACACTCATTTTTGAAACCTGTTTGTTGTATGAGATTGAGTACTCACTAAAGGCTATAGGTAGGTAAGTCTAGGTATAAGTAGGTACCTACTTGACCATTGATTGGTTGCTATCGCTAAACTAAATTTTCATCCTTAGGAGCCAGTAATTAGAATAGAAATTAATGTTATCTCGATTTGTCGAAGCATTTTCCTCGCAGTGTAGGTTTCGACATTTTGTCCGGGGCTTTTCATGTTTGGTGATATTTATTTTTTCCTTTCTGATTTTTTTGGTGTAAGAGGGTATTACAGTATCACCTGCAGGGTACGCTATTAAAGCATATTTACAGATGAAATACATACTCCAGTAAATTTCCTCCCTTCCACTCCGGTAGAGACCTCAATAGATTGCATGTAGCGAATAGAGCGTAAATAGAGCCAATGTTAGTATTATATCGCGTATGTGTGACGTTATTTTGCTTGAAAGGCCAATGAAATGGAAGTTTCAAAGTGACTTATTAATGTTATCTCGATTTGTCGAAGCATTTTCCTCGCAGTGTAGGTTTCGACATTTTGTCCGGGGCTTTTCATGTTTGGTGATGGTGCGTACACATAGCAGTTTAGGTGACACTCATTTTTGAAACCTGTTTGTTGTATGAGATTGAGTACTCACTAAAGGCTATAGGTAGGTAAGTCTAGGTATAAGTAGGTACCTACTTGACCATTGATTGGTTGCTATCGCTAAACTAAATTTTCATCCTTAGGAGCCAGTAATTAGAAATTAATGTTATCTCGATTTGTCGAAGCATTTTCCTCGCAGTGTAGGTTTCGACATTTTGTCCGGGGCTTTTCATGTTTGGTGAAAACGTGATGTTCTTTCGGCGTTCCAATTTTTCTTTTCCCACGAGAAGCGTGAAAAATTCCGACCGATTTATTCCGAACAGTGTGATTTCTTTTCATCGGAATGATGCGGGCGAGTTTGCCAATCGTAGGGAGTTTTCCAACGTTCGAGATTTCCCGGTTCATGATTTTCCCAATAACCATCGAGAGTATTCGCATGTGAGAGATTTTCCAAATCGAGGCGGTGATTTTCCTAGTCGAAATGAACATCCGGTTTATAGAGAGTTCCCTATGCGTGGCGGATATCCCAGTCGTAAGTAGGAGAGGGATTTAAATTCTGGAGGATTTTAAAGGGAGAGAATGAGTTTCATAATTATAATTGACTGGGAAGTGTAAAACAAAAGACCGGCAATAGTTCTAAATACTCGACTCCCTCCAGTTCATAGTTCTAAACACTTGCATTTGGAAGGAAATACCCACATATAAATCGTACTCTTTTACCCATAAAATACATTAGCCTTTGTTCAGACTGCTGATGTAAACCTTTTAATCATATGTGCCCTGAAGTAATGTCCAATATATCTGGTTCCAGGGCCCTAATGGGATGAGGATGAGGGAGCGGTTGGGTTTTAGTGGGTCTGGATGTCCCGGTATCCGGAGATCAATCCCACACTCCCCATTGCAAAGGTTTTTGCAATGGGACTTTTGCAATGGGCGTCTTTTTGAAGATTTCCCCCTCTCCCCAAAAAAAGTACGAGCAGGATAAACAGGGTACTCGTATTCTATTTGAAAGCAATATAGTGTAACTTAACTTAAACAATTGTCTTCTTTTTATTTCCTTCATACATGTCTACATGATTCTAATGTTCTCTGTTGTATGTTGATGTCCACAGGTCAACAGCAGCAGGAGCAAGAGCTCGCTACCAAGATGCTGCAGATTCAATCCAAGAGATTCTACCTAGACGTTAAACATGCACAATGGATTTATTGTATTAGAAATTTGAGGAAAGTAGGGAGAGAGTGCCACATCGTGTAAGAGTTTGATAACACAAGAAATATAGGTCGGTACTTAGGTAATAGGTACTCTTCATTCCTGCTGACTTACAGCATTTGATAACGCAAGAAATGTGCTCTCTCCCACCCATAGTATGAGAGTAATACAACATTTCATAACAGAAAGGTTGGTATGTACAGGATCTATTGTATGAACAGAAATTCTTGCTCTCATGTCAGAGTGAAACTAAAACAAATTTTGGACAGTCAAATGTTTGGGAATATGGGAATTGATACTTCAGTGCAGCTTGAGAGACAGTATTTTTTCTTCTTCTTTTTTCGTAGATAATGTAAGTACAGGTCGTCAGGTTTAAGAAAAACGTTTTAGTGTGAAGAAGTATCAGGTATTCTTTCACACCTAACACTTAATTAATCTGGATTTGGTGTTGTTTTGCAGGACCACCTAATCCTGATGTCCGCCACTCACGCTTAAATCTTTTGAACGTGTGTGGCGAAAAAAGCTGCTGACCCAGGGCTTTTAACCGTCTGACTGACCTTGGTCTCAAGCTTTTCCGCCACATACGTTCCGAGGGTCTGAGCCTGAGTGGCTGGCCTTATAAAGGGCCATCAAATCGGTTGTTGGTTATTGTATTGAAGTTAGCCAACAACTAGGTAGTAGGTAGGCAGTAGGCATCTACGAATCACGGTAGGCAAACATTAAAAGGGGGGAATCTACGAAATTCCTTTTCCCTAGAAAGTGCTTTTCTACACAGCTTAACACCTGAATAATTCGTGGAACTCTGTGAGCTTTATTCTGAAGGTGATATACATTTTCTTGAAGTTTCGAAGTTTTTTCCCCCGGTTAGGTATTTTATTCATTTTCTAACGGTTTCTGGGTTAGACACTATTGGTTTTATCTCATGTCAAGGCAATTAATTCTTCAATGTAAATTCCACAGAATACTCCTGTATACTTGTATTTCCTCTCACTCTCATTAGATCTTTGAACTTAGGAATTTCATTATAATCAATTGCTCGCATTGTTGTTTACCACAGACCTATGAATTAGGAGATAAGGTTTCAATATTTATTGTTAGCTTTCATAGGTTAGACATTCCTAACAGCTTCTCAATAGTTTTAATGGAACTGAATTAACCAGAGTGTTATTTGCCTCTATGTTGTTGTAGCGATGTAGCTGCACCGAAGGGGTTGATGGTCTCTGGCCAAGATTACCTGGCCCGTCCCGAACCGCAGTCAACCATCATGAGGACCTTTGCTTTTCCTTTGAAGGATGATAAACCCTTTGTAACCTTCAACTAGCCAGGCTGGTTAGGGTTTGGCTGTTCTGCTCCCCATTTATAGTCCCACAGCAAGACACTGGTCTGCTCCCTGTTTAAGGTCCCCCAGCCAGACTTGCCTCTATGATCATCTGCCCAGATGAACAACCAAGCATGGCGTTGCTTAACTTTAGTGGTCCGGTGGGAATTTATGATTTCCTATTTTCCTTTCTGTTAGTGGACAGGTCCAGACTCCAGACCGTGTCTTGTATACCGTTTGCCTCATTTGTAAAACATTTCATTTTTCTGCAGGTAAAACTACTGTGTCAAACCTATTGCATTTCCCTGAAGTTCATAATTATTTTACCATACAAAAACTAAATTGAATGTGTTCATAATCAATAATTTTGTAAACAGTAACATCAAACCAACCGCTCAAAGTCCGACCTAAATAAGAGAGACCTCTATATTTTACACTCGAAAGTACAAATGATCTCAACCCAAGTGTGATTACAAAAACTAGTTTATACAATTTCCCTGTATCTTTTTTTAATCAAATTTCGACGTCTTGCAATGAGCTTCTTGTGATATTCAAAATCCCCCAAATATCTTCCAATCGAACGTTTCGAGACTTGGTGTGGTGACTTTGTCGCTGAAACCCTCAGTGAAGACCTGTCACCTGTGTTTATTTTTGGTCGGTCAATCCATTTGTTTTTGTTAAAGAGTAATATATCCCTTCTCGCCATTCCATTGAGACATTAGCGGGGGTAGTACAAACATCCTTATTAGCTCCTGTTATATCGATCTTCTCACGTAAAAGAAAGTATCTCTTCTCGCCATTCCATTGAGACATTAGCGGGGGTAGTACAAACATCCTTATTAGCTCCTGTTATATCGATCTTCTCACGTAAAAGAAACAGAGCTTTACAAGAACAGGACTCTGTGACTAGTGTTTGGTCCTTATTTGGACGTTTGTTTGGACCATTGGTTAAGTTTTTTTTTTTCATTTCCTGTGGGGTTGCAACTTTTTAGGTCCTCTTTGTTATTATCCAACTATAACTTCCAATTTTTCTATTCTAACGCTATAAAGGGACCTACCTATCAGTCTCATCTTGGCTAATAGGAAACTTCTCTTTACGAAAGATCTTCGTTGGTATGTTGGCAAAAGCAATCTCTGTCTTGGATTTAATTTTTAGCAACTCTTCTGCTTGGTTGAACCCAGGTATTAGGATAGTAGGGTAGATAATCTGCTTCGTTGAACAGCGAGAGACTATACTGACAGAGATTGAACACTTCCCATGTCAGTCACCTAGTTTCCCTTGCAGAGTCACATTTTCAGAAAGTGGTAATGAAGGAGAAAATTGAAGTTGAGGATAAACTGCACAATGGATTTATTGTATTAGAAATTTGAGGAAAGTAGGGAGAGAGTGCCACATCGTGTGAGAGTTTGATAACAAAAGAAATATAGGTCGGTACTTAGGTAATAGGTACTCTACATTCCTGCTGACTTACAGCATTTGATAACGCAAGAAATGTGCTCTCTCCCACCCATAGTATGAAAGTAATACAACATTTCATTACAGAAAGGTTGGTATGCACAGGATCTATGGTATGAACAGAAATTCTCGCTCTCATGCCAGAGTGAAACTAAAACAAATTTTGGACAGTCAAATGTTTGGGAATATGGGAATTGATACTTCAGTGCAGCTTGAGAGACAGTATTTTCATTTCCTGTGGGGTTGCAACTTTTTAGGTCCTCTTTGTTATTATCCAACTATAACTTCCAATTTTTCTATTCTAACGCAACTCTTGCTATTCTTCCTCACTAAATTTTTTTCTTTAATCAAATAATCACAAATTCCCTCTGTCAATTTCTTGCATCTTCTAGGTTGCTAATTCAAAGTTGTTTTGCTTTTCTTTCCTTCTTTTTATTCACATTTCCGTCCAGTTCTCTAGGTTTCAGTCGCCAGTTACTGTTCCGATAGTATCGGACTTTACTGCAGTTTAGTTGTTACTATTCCCTTGCATCCCCTAGATTGATGTAGTAAGGATAATCTCTCCCACGCAGGACATGTTCTGTTTTCTAAAGACTCTTCATCGGGAGATCCCTAAGCTAATGTCCCGAGGTTAATGTCAAGGGGGAAATGTAATGTCAAAGGCTAGCCCCGAAGTATGGAAAACCATTATAGTGTGAAGAAGTATCAGGTATTCTTTCACACCTAACACTTAATTAATCTGGATTTGGTGTTGTTTTGCAGGACCACCTAATCCTGACACTGTTCCGGACGATGGGAAACTCAAGTCTGAGGTGATGGTGAAAGATAACAGACGCTACTATCTCGACCTTAAGGAAAACACACGCGGCCGATTTCTCAGGGTAAGTGTCCAGGTAAGGTCACTTGTTGTGTCCACTCCATACTTTAAATTAGGGGGGGCAAATGGACTTTTTTCTCTCTCTTTTTTAGGGGGGCGGGGGGGGATGGACCTTTTCCCCGTGAATAGAAATTTGATTTTTTTTCTTCTTTTGGGACCACTTGAAACCTTCACACGGACCACAGTTTGGGAATCCTTGATTTAGAGGAACGCTGTCATTTTTCAAGATTTCTTTCGTCCCCTTTTCTCTATGGTTTTTGTATAGGCGCTATCACGCCAAAAGAGGAGAGGGGAAACGAGCTTCAGAAGATTTCGGAAAAAGTCCTGAAATAAAGAGAACCAAAAGAGGGCTATCAATATCAAGTACATAAGAAAAGTAAAGGAAAAGTGTTGGTTATCCTATGATGTAAACTGGAACAAAGTTCAGCACAGGTCGAGGACATAAGGTCTAGGTAACAATAGGCGAGAAAGAAGAGAATAAGAGCTCTTAGTAATGTTTTCCAAAAGAGAAATGGGGAGATGAAGAAGGGAGGGAGAGATGGAAATAGAGATTTAAATACGGGGGGGGGGGCCAATCGTAGAGAGTTTTCCAACGTTCGAGATTTCCCGATTCATGATTTTCCCAATAACCATCGAGAGTATTCGCATGTGAGAGATTTTCCAAATCGAGGCGGTGATTTTCCTACTCGAAATGAACATCCGGTTTATAGAGAGTTCCCTATGCGTGGCGGATATCCCAGTCGTAAGTAGGAGAGGGATTTGAATTCTGGAGGATTTTAAAGGGAGAGATTGAGTTTCATAATTATAATTGACTGGGAAGTGTAAAACAAAAGACCGGCAATAGTTCTAAATACTCGACTCCCTCCAGTCCATAGTCCCGACCTGTCACCTGCGTTTATTTTTGGTCGGTCAATCCATTTGTTTTTGTTAAAGAGTAATATATCCCTTCTCGCCATTTCATTGGGACATTAGCGGGGGTAGTACAAACATCCATATTAGCTCCTGTTGTATCAATCTTCTCACGTAAAAGAAACAGAGCTTTACAAGAACAGGACTCTGTGACTAGTGTTTGGTCCTTATTTGGACGTTTGTTTGGACCATCCATAGTCCTAAACACTTGCATTTGGAAGGAAATACTTACATATACATCGTACTCTTTTACCCATAAAATACATTAGCCTTTGTTCAGACTGCTGATGTAAACCTTTTGATCATATACGAGCAGGATAAACAAGGTATATTGTATATTCTATTTAAAAGCAAATAGTGTAACTTAACTTAAACAATTGTCTTCTTTTTATTTCCTTTATACATGTCTACATGATTCTAATGTTCTCTTTTGTATGTTGTATGTCCACAGGTCAACAGCAGCAGGAGCAAGAGCTCGCTACCAAGATGCTGCAGATCCAATCCAAGAGATTCTACCTAGACGTTAAACAGAATCGACGGGGTCGCTTCATCAAGGTAAATAATATACCTATTGCCATTTGCTTAAATTGTATGTTATGTCCACAGGTCAACAGCAGCAGGAGCAAGAGCTCGCTACCAAGATGCTGCAGATTCAATCCAAGAGATTCTACCTAGACGTTAAACAGAATCGACGGGGTCGCTTCATCAAGGTAAATAATATACCTATTGCCATTTGCTTAACGAAAGAAAAGTAAAATTTGGCAATGGTTCTAACTGGGTCTATTCGCATCAATTATTTCACTATTACCGTTTAGGTTCGAAATTCAATTTGGAATTTTATTCTCCTTCATTTGAGAGTCTGATGAAATACTAGCTTACTGGAAAAACTATCGTACTGCTGGACTCGTTTCGCTATCGGAGCAAATATTTTCTTGTGATTATCTTTTATTAATTTTGTGCCAGCCTAATTAGCTTAGTGGGTAGAGCGTCTGCCTTGTAAGCGCTAGGTCGCGAGTTCCATTCCCGCCCGGGCGAATTTTATCCCGAAGGGAAAAATTCACGGAACGGCTGGCTTTCTCCTAACCTGTCTGCCAACTCTCTCGCTTTCGGGACGATAGGACCTTAGGAGGTACAGTTTCCTCCATCAAACCTCTTTTTAAAAAATAAATTTTAATTTTGTTCTGTGTTTGTATTGCAGGTAGCGGAGGTAGGGGCTGATGGACGTAGAAGTCAAATCTTCCTGGCACTATCAGTGGCCGAACAGTTTAGAGGTCATTTATCTGCATTTAGCGACTATTATGCTTCATTGGGTAAGTTGAGGATAGTTTCAGTGACTGCTGAAATAAAGGGACCTATCAGTCTCATCTTGGCTAATAGGAAACTTCTCTTTACGAAAGATCTTCGTTAGTATGTTGGGAAAAGCAATCTCTGTCTTGGATTTAATTTTTAGCAACTCTTCTGCTTGGTTGGACCCAGGTATTAGGATAGTAGGGTAGATAATCTGCTTCGTTGAACAGCGAGAGACTATACTGACAGAGATTGAACACTTCCCATATCAGTCACCTAGTTTCCCTTGCAGAGTCACATTTTCAGAAAGTGGTAATGAAGGAGAAAATTGAAGTTTGAGGATAAAGTGCACAATGGATTTATTGTATTAGAAATTTGAGGAAAGTAGGGAGAGAGTGCCACATCGTGTAAGAGTTTGATAACACAAGAAATATAGGTCGGTACTTAGGTAATAGGTACTCTTCATTCCTGCTGACTTACAGCATTTGATAACGCAAGAAATGTGCTCTCTCCCACCCATAGTATGAGAGTAATACAACATTTCATAACAGAAAGGTTGGTATGTACAGGATCTATTGTATGAACAGAAATTCTTGCTCTCATGTCAGAGTGAAACTAAAACAAATTTTGGACAGTCAAATGTTTGGGAATATGGGAATTGATACTTCAGTGCAGCTTGAGAGACAGTATTTTTTCTTCTTCTTTTTTCGTAGATAATGTAAGTACAGGTCGTCAGGTTTAAGAAAAACGTTTTAGTGTGAAGAAGTATCAGGTATTCTTTCATACCTAACACTTAATTAATCTGGATTTGGTGTTGTTTTGCAGGACCACCTAATCCTGACACTGTTCCGGACGATGGGAAACTCAAGTCTGAGGTGATGGTGAAAGATAACAGACGCTACTATCTCGACCTTAAGGAAAACACACGCGGCCGATTTCTCAGGGTAAGTGTCCAGGTAAGGTCACTTGTTGTGTCCACTCCATACTTTAAATTAGAGGGGCAAATGGACTTTTTTTCCTCTCTTTTTTAGGGGGGGCGGGGGGGATAGACCTTTTTCCCCGTGAATAGAAATTTGATTTTTTTCTTCTTCTTTTGGGACCCCTTGAAACCTTCACCCGGACCACAGTTTGGGAATCCCTGATTTAGAGGAACGCTGTCATTTTTCAAGATTTCTTCCGTCCCCTTTTCTCTATGGTTTTTGTATAGGCGCTATCACGCCAAAAAAGGGGAGGGGAAACGAGCTTCAGAAGATTTCGGAAAAAGTCCTGAAATAAAGAGAACCCAAAAGAGGGCTATCAATATCAAGTACATAAGAAAAGTAAAGGAAAAGTATTGGTTATCCTATGATGTAAACTGGAACAAAGTTCAGCACAGGTCGAGAACATAAGGTCTAGGTAACCATAGGCGAGAAAAGAAAGAGAGTAAGAGCTCTTAGTAATGTTTTCCCACGAACCCATAGCGTGCGGCCCGTGTCGCGGCAGACTTACATTTCCACTTTCCTTATTTTCCAATCTTGTCTCTTGGCGAGGCATTTATTAAAATTATGTACGGCTAAAAATCTATTGATAATTGGCTATTGATTGGGAATTTGGGAAGATTTCAAAAAATGCAAAAAATATGATTGTATTCTAAAGGCTTTGTCCTCGCCAGGGGTGGGGGAGTTTTGCTCCCTAGAGTCCCCTTGGGGCTTCGCGAAGTCGAGGCATTTATTAAAATTATGTACGGCTAAAAATCTATTGATAATTGGCTATTGGTTGGGAATTTGGGAAGATGTCAAAAAATGCAAAAAAATATGATTGTATTCTAAAGGCTTTGTCCTCGCCAGGGGTGGGGGAGTTTTGCTCCCTAGAGTCCCCTTGGGGCTTCGCGAAGTTTCGAAGTTTGCCTGCGGTGCTGATACCTCACTTGCTGCCCACCATGCACTTGGAAAAAATGGCCCGCGATGCAGTTTGAGTTGGTCACCCCTGAGGTGGAGAGATACCAAGGTGGGAGAAGTGGGAACAATATAAAACTAGAGATGGGGTGCCTATCAATAGGGAGGGGGGAGGGTGGAAAACTGAAGATGGGGATACAGACTGGCGAGGAGAAGAAGGTGGAAAAACTCGGAACAAGAAAAACTCACGTCTCTCGGAAAATGCCTGAGGAAGTGGGAAGAATATGAAACTAGAGATGGGGTGGCTATCAATAGGGAGGGGGAGGGTGGACAACTGAAGATGGGGATACAGACTGGCGAGGAGAAGAAGGTGGAAAAACTCGGAACAAGAAAAACTCACGTCTCTCGGAAAATGCCTGACAAATCGATTTGCGCAGGGCTAACATACTGAACAATTTTTTCTTTCTTTTACTTTTCTTTTATGAACCTACCTAAAATGCGGCAAACCGTGAGTTGTTTATTGTAAAAATGCTTTGGTATTGGCAGTAGAGAAATGAGAAGGCCGAGTGGTCAGTGGCTGCTTCTTCTTTTGGGACCACTTGAAACCTTCACCCGGACCACAATTAGGGAATCCCTGATTTAGAGGAACGCTGTCATTTTTCAAGATTTCTTTCGTCGACTTTCCCTATGGTTTTTGTATAGGCGCTATCACGCCAAAAAAGGGGAGGGGAAACGAGCTTCAGATGATTTCGGAAAAAGTCCTGAAATAAAGAGAACCCAAAAGAGGGCTATCAATATTAAGTACATAAGAAAAGTAAAGTAAAAGTGTTGGTTATCCTATGGTGTAAACTGGAACAAAGTTCAGCACAGGTCGAGGACATAAGGTCTAGGTAACAATAGGCGTGAAGAAAAAGAGAGTAAGAGCTCTTAGTAATGTTTTCCAAAAGAGAAATGGGGAGATGAAGAAGGGAGGGAGATAAGAACCGAGATGGAAGAAGAAGAGGGAGAGATGGAAATGGAGATTTAAATACGGAAAAAAAACTAGGCCGTTTCTAGACTAGGGCTTCTTGAATTCCTGTGTCTCATTACATTTGTCATACAATAATACCAATGTTCCAATTACATTGTGTTGATTTAAATGCCTGTCTCAGAGGTACATAGGAAGGCGCTCGCCTGGTTCGAGTCCAAGTCAAGTCACAGAATTTATCTAGGTGTACTGATTGGGGAACGATATTTGTGACAAGCATTTAAGTATGGTTAACACAATTAAAAATCCCTTTTCCATTGTTATTAACTTTTAACCAAATCCATTTTCGGTACTTGTTCAGAAGTCACAAATGAGCAGTGACCAGTGTTATTATAGGGTTAGGTTAAACAGAAGAAGGGGCTTTCACAATTTGAGCAGTGATCAGTGTTATTATGGGGTTAGGTTAAACACAAAAAAGAGCTTTCTTTTTCTTTGTTGTGCCTTCTGAATATTCACCCCATTTTCTCTCCCTTGTCCCCCACCAGGTATCTCAAACCATCACCCCTTGATTTTCAACTTTTAACCAAATCCATTCTCTCTCCCTGTGTCCCCAACAGGTATCTCAAACCATCCCCCGCGGGGGTCCCCGGTCCCAGATCGCCATCCCGGCGCAGGGTATGATCGAGTTTCGTGACGCCCTCACTGATCTGCTCGAAGAGTTCGGTACGGAGGATGGCGGCTACAAGGTTCTCTCCCTTGTCCCCCACCAGGTATCTCAAACCATCCCCCGCGGGGGTCCCCGGTCCCAGATAGCCATCCCGGCGCAGGGTATGATCGAGTTTCGTGACGCCCTCACTGATCTGCTCGAAGAGTTCGGTACGGAGGATGGCGGCTACAAGGGCGAACTACCTGAAGGCCGACACATGCGGGTCGAGAACAAGAACTTTTATTTCGACATCGGCCAGAACAATCGCGGCATCTACATGCGCGTCTCAGAGGTAAATAGAACCTTTTGCGAAGAGGTTTTATTTAATTATTTTATTTAACCAATTTATTTTTATTTATTTTTTCCTTTCTGATTTTTCGGTGTAAGAGGGTATTACAGTACTACCTGCAGGGTACGCTGGTAAAGCATATTTACAGATGAAATACATACTCCCGTAAATTTCCTCCCTCCGGCCCTCCCACTCCGGTAGAGACCCTAATAGGTTGCATGTAGCGAATAGAGCGTAAATAGAGCCAATGTTAGTATTATATCGCGTATGTTTGACGTTATTTTGCTTGAAAGGCCAATGCAAGGGAAGTTTCTAAATGACTTCCACGCCAGCCTAGTGAGCTTCCATCCTCGTACGGGACAAACTGTATCGTAACCAGACGAGGTTCGTTCTCGGAACGGCTGGCTTTCTCCTGTTCCGTCCTTCTCCTCTCTTTGATTTCGGGACCATAAGACTTCAGTAGTTATTGTTCCCCGTATCCTTTTTTTTCTTTTAATATTATTATTCGTACCGTACCGAACCGAAAACCATCACTACTAGGTGTTATCTACGCAAATATTTACTTAATTTTTCTTTGGCTTCGTTGGTTTCTTTGATTTCTGTATGGCTTAAAGAGTTTAAACTCAAATAAACCTAATTTTCTTTGGTTTCAGGTGAAAACAAATTTCCGAACGGCCATCACAATACCGGAAAAGTCCTGGTCCCGGTTCCGCGATGTGTTTGCCGAGTACTGCGACAAAATGAAAGAAATCAGCGACAAGACGACGAATTCTGGACAGGAAACCCCCGAACCCAAATGAAGATCCTCTCCAACCCCTCCCTCCCTCTCCAGTAGGAGCTCCTCCCAAACCTCCTTCAATCTTTAATACTCTCCTGGCACTCTACTAGGGATCCTTTCTCCAAATAGATCCTCCAACACTCTAATAGGGATCCTTTCTCCAAAATGAAGATCCTAAAACGTTTCAACAGTAAGATCTCCTAACACTCTAATAGGGATCCTTTCTTCAAAATGAAGGTCCTTCAACACTCTAATAGGGATCCTTTCTTCAAAATGAAGATCCTTCAACACTCTAATAGGGATCTTTTCTCCTAAATGAAGATCCTCCAACTGTCTTCAATAGTAAGATCTCCTAATAATATCTCTCCAATAATCTCCAATTGAGAAAGAAAGAGGACTCCTCCTACCCTTCCCTGTCTGCCTTCCTTCTCTCTCCTTTAATGAAGATCCTAAAACATTTCAACAGTAAGATCTCCTAACACTCTAATAGGGATCCTTTCTTCAAAATGAAGATCCTTCAACACTAATAGGGATCCTTTATCCAAAATGAAGATCCTAAAACACTCTAATAGGGATCTTTTCTCCTAAATGAAGATCCTCCAACTGTCTTCAATAGTAAGATCTAATAATATCTCTCCAATAATCTCCAATTGAGAAAGAAAGAGGACTCCTCCTAGTGTTAGTATTATTATAGGGTTAGGTTAAACACAAAAAGGAGCTTTCTTTTTCTTTGTTGTGCCTTCTGAATATTCACCCCATTTTCTCTCCCTTGTCCCCCACCAGGTATCTCAAACCATCACCCCTTGATTTTCAACTTTTAACCAAATCCATTCTCTCTCCCTGTGTCCCCAACAGGTATCTCAAACCATCCCCCGCGGGGGTCCCCGGTCCCAGATCGCCATCCCGGCGCAGGGTATGATCGAGTTTCGTGACGCCCTCACTGATCTGCTCGAAGAGTTCGGTACGGAGGATGGCGGCTACAAGGGCGAACTACCTGAAGGCCGACACATGCGGGTCGAGAACAAGAACTTTTATTTCGACATCGGCCAGAACAATCGCGGCATCTACATGCGCGTCTCAGAGGTAAATAGAACCTTTTGCGAAGAGGTTTTATTTAATTATTTTATTTATTTAACCAATTTATTTTTATTTATTTTTTCCTTTCTGATTTTTTGGTGTAAGAGTGTAATAAATAGAGCCAATGTTAGTATTATATCGCGTATGTGTGACGTTATTTTGCTTGAAAGGCCAATGAAATGGAAGTTTCAAAATGACTTCCACGCCAGCCTAGTGAGCTTCCATCCTCGTACGGGACAAACTGTATCGTAACCAGACGAGGTTCGTTCTCGGAACGACTGGCTTTCTCCTGTTCCGTCCTTCTCCTCTCTTTGATTTCGGGACCATAAGACTTCAGTAGTTATTGTTCCCCCTATCATTTTTTTCTTTTCTTTTAATATTATTATTCTTACCGTACCGAACTGAAAACCATCACTACTAGGTGTTATCTACGCAAATATTTACTTAATTTTTCTTTGGCTTCGTTGGTTTCTTTGATTTCTGTATGGCTTCATTTCCTGTGGGGTTGCAACTTTTTAGGTCCTCTTTGTTGTTTTTTTCATTTTTTGCCACCTTGACTATCCAACTATAACTTCAAATTTTTCTGTTCTATCGCAACTCTTGCTATTCTTCCTCACTAATTTTTTTTCTTTAATCAAAAAATAATCACAAATTCCCTCTGTCAATTTCTTGCATCTTCTAGGTTGCTAATTCAAAGTTGTTTTGCTTTTTTTCCTTCTTTTTATTCACATTTCCGTCCAGTTCCTTGTTTTCCTTCTTTTTTTGAATGCTTTATTATTTCCTCTCTAGGTTTCAATCGCCAGTTACGGTTCCGATAGCGATAGTACGGGACCTTACTGCAGTTTAGTTGTTACTATTCCCTTGCATCCCCTAGAATGATGTAGTAAGGATAATCTCGCAGGACATGTTCTGTTTTCTAAGACTCTTCATCGGGAGATCCCTAAGCTAATGTCCCGAGGTTAATGTCAAGGGGGAAATGTAATGTCAAAGGCTAGCCCCCGAAGTATTGGAACACAATCATCAACCATTATGTATCATAAGTAAGGTACGTTTATTATCCATTTCTTTATTATATAAAAGAAGAGAAGTATTGGAACACAATCATCAACCATTATGTATCATAAGTAAGGTACGTTTATTATCCATTTCTTTATTATATAAAAGAAGAAAAAAAACCCAATTACTAAGATTTCGTTTAGAAAAGTTTGTTTTTTGGGAATGAAAAGGAAATTGTTGTGATGACCAAAATGTTATGTACCTATCTCTCAACGCTATGAGTCTGTAGAATGTTCAAGGTGTGAATTACTGCCAAAGAGGTCACTGGACACTATGTGACTTCTCCTAAGTAATCCTAGTGTTAACTTTATTGAGACTCGTCATTTTCAGTATTCCATATTGTGTTGGTTATTTATAAATTAATTTCTCATTTATTAGCTTCTTATCTGTTGTATTTCCTCATAAAGAAAAATTATATTCCCAAGAAGACCCTTCAAACGTGAGCTTGTAAGCTCTGTCATGATTTCTACGTACAAACCTAGGTTTTCTATTAAATTTCCTTTTTCAGCGTGAATCAGACTTCCTTGTTGGTTCCTATATATTCTCTCCCCTCCTTTTTTCCTTTCCCTCTAACCATCTTATTTGTTTCCTACTTTGAAAAATAAAAATCAGGTTATTTAGACATACTGGACTTAAATTTATGTACATACCATACATAGTATATTGTAAATTTATTTATTTACAGCATTACTACATTATTCCTTTTGATTCTCTAGTGGTAGATCAGTAGGTAAACTGAAGACCTAGAAAAAAGCGTTACTACAAGGGTATGATAGGTTCAAAATTATTTTAAAACCGTCGATTTTTCCCTGAAAAAAAAAAGACTTAAAAGTTAAAAGGTATAGACCTGAGCTGTTTCCTAATAGATGGACATAAACTTTAGCAATTTCGCTAAAGTTTTGGACGAGGAGGATTCAGCTGTAAGTTTATTGAGCTTCTAAGAAATAAAATGAAGACTTAAAAGTTAAAAGGTATAGACCTGAGCTGTTTCCTAATTGATGGACATAAACTTTAGCAATTTCGCTAAAGTTTTGGACGAGGAGGATTCAGCTGTAAGTTTATTGAGCTTCTAAGAAATAAAATGAAAAATCCAATCCTATCTTAAAACTCGTGTAAAGCATGGCAACATGTCAATCCTGTCAAAAACTAGGATATTATCTGAAAGTAGGTTCCCTGTCAAAAACTAATAAGACATTACCTGAAGTAGGTTCTCAGTGAAGAGTGACTTCCATCCTTGATACCAGTTGGCCACTTGGTCATAGTTGGGGTTGATGTTGAGCCACATGGACAATACTTGAAGCCACTTGGGAAAGAATGAGGCGCTCAGAATAGAGGCCATGGTTTGAGAGGATAATAGTTCACTCCATTCCATCACCCAGTTCCAATTATCTGAAAGTCGGAGAGACCTTTGTTTCAAAGAGGTTTGATAGAGATAACTGTAACTGCTAAGATCTTATCGTCCCCAAATCGAAGAGAGAAGGGAGACAGGTAGGAGAAAGTCAGCCGTTCCGAGAACGAACCTTATCCGTTGAGGATGAAATCCACTCCGGGCGGGAATCGAACCCGCGACCTAGCACTTACAAGGCAGACCTTCCAAGCTAACTAGGCTGGCCAGAAGAGACTAGAAACGGTTAAAATGGAGAATGGATTCTAGTAATTGTTTGGTTAGCTTAGAAGGTGTCTGCCTTGCAAGCCCCAAGTCGCTGGTTTGATTCCCGCTCGGGTTCGGACATTATCCTAAACAATAAGGTTCGTTCTCGAAACGGCTGGCTTTCTCCTATCCTCCATCTCTCGTTAATTTTTTACATAGATAGTTACGCGCCGTCCATACAGATGCTTTTATATAGACAAAAAAATCAAGCTTTGGCTGGGATTTGAACCCGCGACCTCCTGATAAACACTGACCTACAAGTGTGTTTCTTACCTAGGTGTTGCTGTTGCGGATTAATAACAAACTCCTGTAGAGCGATGTGCAGTTTGGGCACAATGTTCTGCAATAGAAACGCGTCTGTTTCGCCACGGGAGAACACATTCGTCCAGGGTAGAATAAGAAGGCGGGCGGAATAGTCTGATGGGTGCCAATTGACCAGGGCAGCACTCAGCTTGTGTCGGATGGTGGGGTAGATGGCTGTGCTGAAATGATGACCTGTGAGGGGGAACAAAAGGAAGAGTATTATTTCAACTGTTTTAGATTTTTCAAATTTCACAGTACGAAATTTTGAAATTTTGCAAGCTTATAATTCATAACATTCTTTTCCAAATAAATGAAAACGGCCTCATTTCTTTTAAAAGTTTCAAATTCCTAGTTCAAATGAAAGAGTTCAGAAATGATCTATCTTAGTTTTATCTCGAAGATTATTTGGAGACATTATTCTATCGACTTCACGCCTTTATTCAGTCAGATTTTTGAAGTCGAGTGTATCTTGATAAATATCAAATTTCATTAATCCCTCCACATTTGAGGCACTTATTTTTTAAACTTTTTTTTCGTTTTAGAAGTTGAATGAATTTCTTTTATTTATTATTATTATTTTTTTATAGTAGGTAGGTATCATATTAGATTTTCGTGTTCTCATTCCATGTCATTGGATTGAATTTTCACAGTCTCAAATTCTGTGTAGGATTTTCCCACGAGTTAATTGAAGAAGCCTTTGAAATCCCCCCTCCCCCTTTACTTAATCTTGATGTTTGAATTTTCGTCTTTCATATTTATTTCATTGTACCTTGTTTCAAAATAGGGTGCTGTCGATAGTACTTATTATAAAGTCACCAAAAATACAAATTTAATAACTTCTAAATCAATGCACAAATGATGAAGAGGACCAAGTATATGACAGATCGAAATCATGAGAGAATTTTCACTTGAAGAAGATGAGTACACTGTTGATGTATATGTACTATTTCGCTCACTGCTGGGTCATCTTTTTTTTGCCTCTAAATAATGTATGATAATATTGACACAAAATTAACATAATAAATGATATAGCCACCTGTAATAAAAGTAATAATTATGGGTATAATTTGCTTTTACGGATGTATAGCTGTTTAGCGGTTTGCTGTTTGACTCATTAGCAGGGAATACTTGATATTTCTATTCCAACTCTGGATATGAGAATATTCAGCCAGCGTAGTTAGCTTGGAGGGTAGCGCACCTGTCTTCTAAGCGCTAGGTCCCGGGTTCAATTCCCGCCCGGGGCGAACTTTATCCTGAACAGATAAGGTTTGTTCTCGGAACGGCGGGCTTTCTCCTATCCTGTGTCCATTTTTTCTTCGTTTTCGGGATGATCAGACCTCAGCAGATAAGTTCCCTCTATCAAACCACTTAAAAATAACAATAATGATAACAGGGAGTAGACCAGGCTGAATTTCCCTTGCTATCTTGCTAAAGAACTATCAAAAGGTTGAGTGCGAAGGGCATCCACTCGTAAAATTTGTTGCCAAAACCAAATGTCAGCCCAAAGCAATCACCGTAGTTAGGGCTGATTGAGAGGGTGTCGAAAAACGCCGACCCCATCTGTACACGGGAAAAGGCGAAGAAAAAGATAAACCTCCCGGAACCCACGAGGCTTCCAAGATAACGAACTGGCTGGCTAGTGGCTAGGAATATCAAGTTACTTACCTAACAGGGGCACCCAGGGCAGAACCCACGAGTGAATGGGCACTGTGTCAGTGAGAGGGTTCCAGTCTTCTACTTCGGCCAGAATCTTGGGCAGTATCTCCTGTTGGAGAATGTTAGCCACCATCCAGGTGGGAAGGAGAGGTTTCCAAGCTTCCACTAGACGTAACATGGGCTCGCACTGTTTCTTACAATTCCATGTGCTGCGATCAGAACAATAATAATTTAGTTATGATTAATACAGAGTTGTTGTTTTAGCGGCTTTAGTTTTCGCCGAATGGTGACGGCAGAATAAACAAAAGATATCTTATTTTCAGAACAATAATAGTTTAGTTATGATTAATACAGAGTTGTTGTTTTAGCGGCTTTAGTTTTCGCCGAATGGTGACGGCAGAATAAACAAAAGATCTTTTTGTATCTGCGTGATAGTCTCTAGCCACTTGAAGCTTCTTCATTGAAGCTTTTTTTTAGGATCGGGAGTACATTATTTAAGGGAAAAGTACAAGTTACTCAGAAAATTGTTTCGATCGCTAGATCAACATGCGGACTCAGCGCTCAGGTTCAATCTCAGTCGAGGCATGAAATTGTATCCCCATTTGTTTGAGAATATGACCACATGTATAATAAATAGGCTCTAGTACAAGGGTTTTAGGGTTAGGTGGTAGAGAATCCCCTTAAAAAAAAAAAAAAAAAAAAAAAAAAAAAAACCCCCAGCATCTTATTGTATCTGCGTGATAGTCTCTAGCCACTTGAAGCTTCTTCATTGAACCTTTTTATTTAAGGGAAAAGTACAAGTTACTCAGAAAATTGTTTCGATCGCTAGATAAACAGGCGGACTCAGCGCTCAGGTTCAATCTCAGTCGAGGCATGAAATTGTATCCCCGTTTGTTTGAGAATATGACCACATAATAAATAGGCTCTAGTACAAGGGTTTTAGGGTTAGGTGGTAGAGAATCCCCCTAAGGGTCGCGCTGCCCGGCAGCTAGGATCGGAACGCCACGTCACATTATATTTTGTTTCAGTCAAATAAGACGTTCTAAATTTAAATAATAAACAAGATTTCAATTCTCTTATTAGACTTAAAAGAAGTTTCTTTATAATTTTCTGTTTGGTTTAAAAGAATAAAAAGATGATAATACATATATGTAATATCAAAACAGAATGCGAGTTATGACTAATTTTATTTGCCAAAATAATACTCGAGAATCTAAGGTGATCTTCCGCCAATTTCAGCACACCACTCTGGGATTTAGGTCAAAATGTCACCAGTATCAATATGTTTATCCTTCCGCCAATTTCAGCGTGTCAATCTGTCAATGAGTGACTTGGGCTTCAATAGGCCACCAATATCAGGAGTCAAAATATGCCACTATTATCACAATCTTTATCCTGCCGTAGCATTGAGTGACTTGGACGCCATGTTCCACCAATTTCAAAATCAATCCTTGCTGCCAATTTCAAGGTATCACAGAGTGACTTGAGCGTACATGCATACAATACATATCCTAAGTCATTCTGTTTGTGGGTCGACTATTTACAAAACCTCTCCACCATAATACGCCAATATCAGAATCTTATCCAATATCTTATCTTATCTGCGTATGCCAACAATATCAGAATCTTTATCCTGCCGCCAATTTCAAGGGGTCATCGAGTGATATGGCGTCAATATGCCACGAATATCAGAAGTCAAAAGGTGCCACCAATATCAGAATCTTTATCCGGCCGCTAATTTCAAGGTGTCACTGAGTGACTTGGGCGTCCACGGGCCATTTTGCACGCTCACAAAAATGACGCTCCGGTCAATATAGATCTGAACTTCGCCACGGCTACATTGTCTTACCTGGCCGCAATTCTAAAGCAAGGCATAAGGGCATCCCACACGATCCTCTGGTAGGGATCTGTCGAGGATATTGTGGACAGGGAATGCACCTGTTCTATTTCCAATATACTTTTCCACTCTTGAAACAGAGAGATGGGTTTCCGCGCATCCTCCAGAGGATTCCAAGCAGATAGTATGTCCTTGAAGATGGGCTTGAGTAGAGAGACAGCCAGGGAAGACAGATCGTACATGCAATATTCGGCAAAGTGATTTTCCTGTCAACACAGAGACGATTTTGTTCGGTACGGACTTGGACGCGTTGACAGATTCTGCGAAACCCTGAAATGTGAAAGAGAGTAATGTGAAACCCTGTAATGTGAGAGAGCGCCAAACATTAGAATAATAATGTACGTATGGCCTTAAACCCGTCACTCACGATGAGTTTTATCGCATGCGATGGACTGATCGATTATCGCATGCGATCGACTGATCGAATTTTATCCTAAACAGGTAAGGTTCGTTCTCTGAACGGCTGGCTTTCTCCTATCCTGTCTTCCTTAATCGATCAGTCCATCGCATGCGATCGACTGATCGAATTTTATCCTAAACAGGTAAGGTTCGTTCTCTGAACGGCTGGCTTTCTCCTATCCTGTCTTCCTTCTCTCTTCGATTTCAGGACAATAAGACCAGACCTTGGCAAGTTACAAATCCCTCTATGAAACCTAAAAAAAAAAGCAGAAAACTCGAGCTGAAATCTACTAAACTTACGTGTTTACTGGAGGATGGTGAAGGTTCCTTGGGAGGGGGCGGAGGTGGAGGAGGGGGCAATGTGTCACCTCCTCAGACCTTGGCAAGTTACAAATCCCTCTATGAAACCTAAAAAAAAAAAAAAAAGCAGAAAACTCGAGCTGGAATCTACTAAACTTACGTGTTTACTGGAGGATGGTGAAGGTTCCTTGGGAGGGGGCGGAGGTGGAGGAGGGGGCAATGTGTCACCTCCACCAGCTACAGATCTACTCATCATGTCCAGGGCTGAGCGGAAGTGTTCCTTGATTATAGGCTCCTGTGAGAAGTGATAAAGAGAATATAAAAATAAGTAGATTTAAAAAATGGTAAGGGCATTAGTGGTAGATCAGTAGGTAAACTGAAGACCTAGAAAAAAAAAGCGTTACGACAAAGGTATGAGAGGCTCAAAATTATTTTAAAACCGTCGATTTTTTCCCTGAAAAAAAAAGGGGTAAAAAAACGACTTAAAACTCTTAAAAGTTAAAGGTATAGACCTGAGCTGTTTCCTAATTGATGGATATAAACTTTAGCAATTTTGCTAAAGTTTTGGACGAGGAGGATTCAGCTGTAAGTTTATTGAGCTTCTAAGAAATAAAATGAAAAATCCAATCCTATCTTAAAACTCGTGTAAAGCATGGCAACATGTCAATCCTGTCAAAAACTAGGATATTATCTGAAAGTAGGTTCCCTGTCAAAAACTAATAAGACATTACCTGAAGTAGGTTCTCAGTGAAGAGTGACTTCCATCCTTGATACCAGTTGGCCACTTGGTCATAGTTGGGGTTGATGTTGAGCCACATGGACAATACTTGAAGCCACTTGGGAAAGAATGAGGCGCTCAGAATAGAGGCCATGGTTTGAGAGGATAACAGTTCACTCCATTCCATCACCCAGTTCCAATTATCTGAAAGTCGGAGAGACCTTTGTTTCAAAGAGGTTTGATAGAGATAACTGTAACTGCTAAGATCTTATCGTCCCCAAATCGAAGAGAGAAGGGAGACAGGTAGGAGAAAGTCAGCCGTTCCGAGAACGAACCTTATCCGTTGAGGATGAAATCCACTCCGGGCGGGAATCGAACCCGCGACCTAGCACTTACAAGGCAGCATTTGCGTCAAATAAGGTGGCCTACAGTTCTTTCGGGAAGTTGTTTCTCTTTAAGAAACGCATGAGGATAGCTATGGAGCCAGGATCATCTTTGAGGACATCAGAGAGGGTAGAATTCAACTCTGAGGCGTTGGGTATGATTTTTTTTTTCTTTCCTTATTTCAAGTAAAATGTCAACATCTAAAGCTGAAGTCAAAACAGTGAAAGACATACCTAGGTACCTATTTATTTGGTCGAAAAATCAATTTCATTTTTTTCGTACAAAAAATAGTTAAAATAGATTAGTAGTGACGTCATACAGTACATTTTAGTGGGTACATTTTTTTTTCAACAATAATTATAGTTTATTTTTCAAATGAGACAGAACATAAACAATCAAACAATGATAATGACAAAAACCAAAGAAAGGGACGAAGGAGGGGGGAAATGGAATTAAGACAAAAAATATATGTAAAAAAAAGCAATTTCCTTTTTTCCACTTTTTTTTTATTTATATTGTACATATATCATATATGTATACTATATTGTCCTGTCTATTTTTTGTTGGGATGTACCTCCATTCATAGAAACAAAGAAAGGGACGAAGGAGGGGGGAAATGGAATTAAGACAAAAAATATATGTAAAAAAAGCAATTTCCTTTTTTCCACTTTTTTTTATTTATATTGTACATATATCATATATGTATACTATATTGTCCTGTCTATTTTTTGTTGGGATGTACCTCCATTCATAGAATACATACAAAAATATGTATTCCGTGCTAAATGGGGGCAAAATTGTTGTGATAATAATTGTATATTTTTTTAATTATAAATATATACTTACATAGTTATGTGTGAAAATGTTTATGCGTATAATATACATTCCTTTCCTTGTATGTAATAGGATAAGGAAAGTAAAAATATCAGTCCTCATTTTTTCAGCTCTTTCACATGACCATATCACCTAAATGGTGGCACACGAGGTCTATTACTGGCTCGGACTTTTACGTCTCGTCTATTATTCATTCTCTTCATTTACTCAAGTATCATTATTTTTTTAAATTTCGGATAGATAAAAATTCCATGTCTTGGTATTTAACTCATGCCTTCCTCCCTCCCTACTAACCAACGACACGTGCCGACTACTAGCTAAATGTTGAACAGTCGTCTAGGTTGTTGTCTTGGCAATTTTCTCTTGCCTTTTTTTCCTGTTTGCAATTTTTTGTTTGTTTGGCCTTCCCCTTGGAAAGAGTCAACATACTCTTATTTATCCTCTTTCCAATGTGGCTTTGTAGAATAAATATTTGTTTGGTCGGTAGGTAAGTAGAGCATTAATTGTAGAGTAGAGTTGTACACTAAGTGACATTTTTAGACAATAATAGCTAATTAAGCATAAAAACTCCTTTGATGAAAGTGATGTACTTGAATTTATTCTTTTGACTATATTCATAAAACAAATAATGAGACTTACTTAATAGGGGTAAAATCATTCTACCCTGACTACTTAGGAAAATGAAGTCACGAAATGAATTCAAGAATGTGGGTTGTGTTTGTGGGTAGTTACCGACATTCAAGTCACTTGCAATCAAGATTGCAAACAACTGGTATAGCTAAGTGTAAAAAGTTATTATCGTCCAGTGTTTGTTTAAATTTGGCATTGTTTTCTGGCATCGATCCAGGCAAATTCGGTTCACTCCATTCCATTACCCAGTTCCAATTATCTGAAAGCAGGAGAGACCTTTGTTTCAAAGAGGTTTGATAGAGATAACTGTAACTGCTAATGTCTTATCGTCCCGAAATCGAAGAGAGAAGGAAGACAGGATAGGAGAAAGCCAGCCGTTTCGAGAACGAACATTATCCCATCGATCCACGGCACAAAGTCATTGTTTTCACTCTATGCTACTCTTAAACGAGTTCACCTTGGTAGCAGAGTAAATATGGTATACCCAC
Source organism: Diaphorina citri (assembly GCF_000475195.1). NCBI lineage: Eukaryota > Metazoa > Arthropoda > Insecta > Hemiptera > Psyllidae > Diaphorina > Diaphorina citri. The sequence goes on from NW_007377596.1 coordinate 81,461, forward strand.
AACCCCTCAAAAAGCTTTGTTTCTGTCTGGAATTTATCGGCTACGTAAAATGATGGCCTTACATCTTCATCACTGGAATCTTGCCCTGAAAATTGTATGGATTTATGAAGAATACTGAAATTATCAAGTAAGTCTGGCTGAGGGACTTTAAACAGAGAGTAGATCAGCGTCTTGCTAGGGGACTATAAACAGGGAGTAGACTAGTCCAAATTTCCTCACACTATATCAATAGCAAAGGTTGAGTGCAAGTACAGCTTGGCCTTTATTCTCTAAATACTTGTCTTGTCTAAACAATGTTTTGTTTAATAATTAAATAATGGGTGACCGGTTACACCCATTTAAATATTTCCAGTAGGTACTAAATTATTTTGAGCCCAATCATCAGTTGACATGTCTCACTGAATTGTGTAGATATGGTTGTTACATCCTTATAAACATTGGGCCAGAACTGCCGGTAGTTAGATACTTAATCACATTCTTACCAGGACTTATTCTTGTTGTCCTGTTTTGAATACCATACCACTTGAAATGTACATAGTTTTTATTTTACTTTTATCTTAATTTTAATTTTTCTTCATTTATTATTTGATGTCTTTTATTATTAGTCCGTGGGTTTTCTGATGCAGTCAAATGAATTGAATCGACACCAAGATATCTCACATGTCAAGACTAAATATTTGGATGTATCAGAAATCCCCGGAATGAATAAAAAGCTGAAAACACAAGATTACGTCATGAGGAAACTTGAATTCTTTATGTCTTGATAATGTGTTGCCAGTTCTTAGCTGAATACAGACAACTTCTGACAATCAGCATCAGAAATCCCCGGAATGAATAAAAAGCTGAAAACACATGATTACGTCATGAGGAAACTTGAATTCTTTATGTCTTGATAATGTGTTGCCAGTTCTTAGCTGAATACAGACAACTTCTGACAATCAGTTGTGAACAGGTAGCAAAGGATCCTGATGATTTCAGAAATAAACTAGATAGATAGTGAAGATCAGATCGGAAATTGTATGTAGCCAGCTTTCAAGTTAGATATTATTCTCTTCATTGTAATAGTGCAACCATTGTTACCAATACAAAAATAAATATAGACATGACAATTTAATAAATTGTCTTAAAATTTAAAAATATATATAATATGTATAATTTATTTTTAATATTTTCTTTTAGATGTAATCAAATTACATAATTTTACTGTATAGATAGTTTTAGGTTACTCTTAAAATTCAATTTCTGCTTGGTTGGCTCTTGCATACATTGACATTGTTTATTGAGAAACATTGGACATCAAAAGCTCACAAAAAATGATGAAAAGTATTTGGAAATAACTTTGACCATCGTGTGAAGTTTACAGATTAAACTGATTTGAAGAATCGTAAAAGTTTCAAATTCCTAGTTCAAATGAAAGAGTTCAGAAATGATCTATCTTAGTTTTATCTCGAAGATTATTTGGAGACATTATTCTATCGACTTCACGCCTTTATTCAGTCAGATTTTTGAAGTCGAGTGTATCTTGATAAATATCAAATTTCATTAATCCCTCCACATTTGAGGCACTTATTTTTTAAACTTTTTTTTCGTTTTAGAAGTTGAATGAATTTCTTTTATTTATTATTATTTTTTTTATAGTAGGTAGGTATCATATTTGATTTTCGTGTTGTCATTCCATGTCATTGGATTGAATTTTCACAGTCTCAAATTCTGTGTAGGATTTTCCCACGAGTTAATTGAAGAAGCCTTTGAAATCCCCCCTCCCCCTTTACTTAATCTTGATGTTTGAATTTTCGTCTTTCATATTTATTTCATTGTACCTTGTTTCAAAATAGGGTGCTGTCGATAGTACTTATTATAAAGTCACCAAAAATACAAATTTAATAACTTCTAAATCAATGCACAAATGATGAAGAGGACCAAGTATATGACAGATCGAAATCATGAGAGAATTTTCACTTGAAGATGAGTACACTGTTGATGTATATGTACTATTTCGCTCACTGCTGGGTCATCTTTTTTTTGCCTCTAAATAATGTATGATAATATTGGTTGTGATATCCTTGTACTGAGAGGATGGGATGGTAAAAAATGCCCGATGAGATTTTTTCTTGAAATACCTTTAAATGTTGATGTACACTATTGTACGCTTTACCAATGGGCGAAAAGTAAAGCCCCCACATACGTCTAGGTCAACTCAGGTATTCTCTCCTAAAAAATAAATAAAAATAAATTCTTGGATGAGATTTTTTCTTGAAATACCTTTAAATGTTGATGTACACTATTGTACACTTTACCAATGGGCGAAAAGTAAAGCCCCCACATACGTCTAGGTCAACTCAGGTATTCTCTCCTAAAAAATAAATAAAAATAAATTCTGTCAGATAATTACGTAATTTTAAAGCGCTTACAACCCCAATTATATCTCTGATTAATAAATTAAAATCAAAGTACATATTTGTTTTTCCTTGTTTTTGTTAGGTAATAGATATTTTTTCCCTTTAGTTTCCAAATATTTTTAAACCCTTTCTATCCCATTATGAAAAAAATAATTTAAAAGGTGTAAAAAAATTAAAATTATACAAAAAAGATATTTATAAATAATGTTAGTTTTATGAATTCAAAATATTTTATTTCATGTTGTAATTTTAATTTGAAAGTTTTACTATTATTTTTATGAAAATTTCCACACTTCAATATTTTCGTCATTCAAGAATTTGGAAACGGCGAAAGGGGTACAATGACGGAAATTTCATTTTTCGTAATACATCATCTAATTTACTCCTCATTGAAGTAATGAATATTGAAATTTGAATGCCACATGATGGGAAAATATCCTAGCCGGTCTAGGACTCTATTTCTTTTGAATGTTTGAATTGAGGAAGTACTGCCATTTCAAAGGGAAAGGATATTTTGGGCACACCTTGTTCATTTTTCAGAACACTTAATCATTTTAAACTCAACGGATTAAAAACGTCGTGTCTATACTCAGTGTCTTTCGTTTGTGGTAAAATATATGTAGGTGTTTTTTCTAATAGGTAATACTAATAATTTTCCCTCCCTTGTAGAAGTTGTAGCTATAATTTCGAACAAAAAAGAAAATAATAAAAAGCTTCATTTTGTCATCACTAACCCATGACCAATACTATAGCATTTTACAGTCTCTAGGTTGCACGCTTTTACATGTTGATTTTGGGCAGCAATTTTAATTTGAAGAAGGAACTTTTTATGGTAATATTGCTCATACCTACTCATTTTTGTCAAGAAGGTTTTGAAGATAGAGAAATGAAAAGATTTGACAAGCTCCTTGGAAATTCAGGCAGGACACTTGTAAGTCACATTATATTTTGTTTCAGTCAAATAAGACGTTCTAAATTTAAATAATAAACAAGATTTCAATTCTCTTATTAGACTTAAAAGAATTTAGGTGCTGAGTCAACATGAGAACACCACAAAATCTTTTTCTTCTCCTTTTCCCGTGTACATACAGGTTTGGTGTTTTAGCCTCTCAATCAGCCCTAACTAGGGTGATTCTTTTGGGCTGACATTTGGTTTTGGCTACAAATTGTGGTCTTATCGTCCCGAAATCGAAGACAGAAGGGAGACAGGATAGGAGAAAGCCAGCCGTTCCGAGAACGAACCTTATCCGTTGAGGATGAAATCCACTCCGGGCGGGAATCGAACCCGCGACCTAGCACTTACAAGGCAGACCTTCCAAGCTAACTAGGCTGGCCAGAAGAGACTAGAAACGGTTAAAATGGAGAATGGATTCTAGTAATTGTTTGGTTAGCTTAGAAGGTGTCTGCCTTGCAAGCCCCAAGTCGCTGGTTTGATTCCCGCTCGGGTTCGGACATTATCCTAAACAATAAGGTTCGTTCTCGAAACGGCTGGCTTTCTCCTATCCTCCATCTCTCGTTAATTTTTTACATAGATAGTTACGCGCCGTCCATACAGATGCTTTTATATAGACAAAAAAATCAAGCTTTGGCTGGGATTTGAACCCGCGACCTCCTGATAAACACTGACCTACAAGTGTGTTTCTTACCTAGGTGTTGCTGTTGCGGATTAATAACAAACTCCTGTAGAGCGATGTGCAGTTTGGGCACAATGTTCTGCAATAGAAACGCGTCTGGCAAATTCGGCACAAAGTCATTGTTTTCACTCTATGCTACTCTTTAACGAGTTCACCTTGGTAGCAGAGTAAATATGGTATACCCACAACCCCTCAAAAAGCTTTGTTTCTGTCTGGAATTTATCGGCTACGTCAATTTCAACCGGTTCCAAAAGCCGTGGCAAAATAAATGCATGACCATCTACTGCAATACAATGCATATCCTGGGTCTCATAGCGATCGCCTCTCATCTCATAAGTACCATTACCAGAGCCAGACGGTATATGCCAGAGTTTTTCCAGAGATTATTTGAAGACTTGGGCTTCAACTTGTACTATATGGAATGTCTCATTTTCAAATGGAATTACGAGCGACTCAACAATTTGATGACATGTATGGAAAATAAATTCTCTACTGTTAATAGCAATGTGGTCCGCGAGTGTCAGAGGAAGGAGAAGTGCATATTCTACGGGTTTCTCGTGCTGGCAGCGTGTACTATGGGTGCTACTATGATTGAGGCATGCTTACCTCTGTCCCAGAAGGAACTTGATATCCTCGCATTTGTGTATCAACGAAAAAATCCAGAGCGAAAACTGCCATCTAATTTCTGGATCCCCTATATTGACGATAGTGTGTCTTGGTATTACGAAATCCTGTTCTTATGTCAGTTCTACATGGGTTACCTCATAGTCATCATGGCCACAGTGACAATGACTACCATTCCCCTCATAGTTACTCATCTTGAAGGACAATACATTATCCTGTGTCAAAACATTATGGACATTTCTCGTCCTGGACCAAACGATTATGTCATTAATAAATTGGAAAAGAATAAACCCAACAAACTGAAGAGACTGCGGCAAATAGTAACACAAAGGAAACTATATCAACAGAGATACTGCCGTCTGTTGGTTCAGTTCCATCAGAAATTGCTCAGATTCCAGGATGAGGTAAATAATTTTCATTTAAGCGTATGGCAGTGAGCCAGGCCATGTGCACGTATAGAGCGGGTTAATCTAATAATGAACTTTTGAAATTCGGGATAATATTAATTGCCTTAAAAATGCTCGTCGATGGTTTCATAAAAGCAGAACGACTGTGTGTAGGTTTTCCTCACCTTCATAGAGCGGGTTAATCTAATAATGAACTTTTGAAATTCGGGATAATATTAATTGCCTTAAAAATGCTCGTCGATGGTTTCATAAAAGCCATTGCTTGATTTTCATACCTCGCTAAATTTAGCACACTTTATTCCAACTCACTACATTTCTTTCTAACTCAGATAAATCATGTTCCATTTCAGATGTACCAATTCTATAGCCCCAACATGTTCATCAAGATCTTCATCAACAATCTCATGTTTGCCCTGTGTCTCTATCAACTGGTTCTCAGTTCTACTTCCATGTCAAACGCCAGACGATACAAAATGTTCGCTCAGTTCATGGCGATAGGCTCACAATATTTCTACCTCTGTATATGCTCGGAAACGTTGGACGATTGTAACACGAAAATCGAGCGAGCCATTGGGAACAGTGGGTGGTACACGTGTAGCGCTCAGATAAGGAGAGATTTGTGTATGATTCTGCGTCGTGTACAGCGGCCGAATCATCTCAGGTTCTACCAAGGCATGATAGTCATCAGTCTGATCTACTTTCTACGAGTCATCAAGATATCCTACAGTATGGTCAATTTTATGAGGATGAAAGGTGCAGCTTAGAAAAGTTCAAGTACCTACCTATTTTATTTATTGATGCAATACGTTTAGAATTACTTTTATTGATGCAATTCTTTTAGAGTTAATTGTTCACTGGTATTTATGTCTTATAACATTCTTGTAAAATGTTAGCACTGTAATAATTTTCTATCTCAAAGTTGTACCTAACTGCTTTAAAACAAAATGTACCTATTTATGTCTCAGTAGTAATTCAGGGAGATAAGTTGTGGGTATTCGATTATGTGACCTTTTTTTTTTCAGTCATCATACGAAATTTCTCTTTGGACTAGTTTGGACTGGCAGCGGGTGTGGTAGGATGTCATTGTCCAACTAGTCCAAAGATAAATTTCGTATGATGACTGGAAAAAAAAGTCACATAATCGAATACGCTTGTACTGTAGTGTGCATAGATATGATTTTTTTTTTTTTTTTAAATCCTCTCTTTGGTTGCTCTTACCTTCAGTCATCATACGAAATTTCTCTTTGGACTAGTTTGGACTGGGTGTGGTAGGATGTCATTGTCCAACTAGTCCAAAGATAAATTTCGTATGATGACTGGAAAAAAAGTCACATAATCGAATACGCTTGTACTGTAGTGTGCATAGATATGATTTTCTTCAAATCCTCTCTTTGGTTGCTCTTACCTTGAGTTGTTTGAAAGTTTTGGCCGTTTCCTCCAAGGTGAGAGTTTTATGCTCGCTGGACATAGAAAAAAAGTCACATAATCGAATACGCTTGTACTGTAGTGTGCATAGATATGATTTTTTTTTTTTTTTTTTTAAATCCTCTCTTTGGTTGCTCTTACCTTGAGTTGTTTGAAAGTTTTGGCCGTTTCCTCCAAGGTGAGAGTTTTATGCTCGCTGGACATTGTCATGTTATCAATAATGGCGAGTATTTTCTCCAGCTGATCTATGGTGGTTTCCTCCTGAGCGCAGAGAGTCTCCAGAGTCTTCACTTCTTGCTCGATATGCACGTTCCGGTTGTCGATGTATTGGAGCTTCTTATCCGTGTCGATTATGTTCTGGCAAAAGAGAGTATGTATACATATTAAAGGCAAAATAGAGGTAGGACTTTTCTGTTAAAACTCCTTCAATTGTATAAATTAATAAAAAGGCAAAATATTTTCAATAGGTTTCACATCACTGTACAACTGCAAAAGTTTTTAGTGATGGGAGTTTACCCTCCATTTGGGGACAACCCACCCGCCTACTCACAGCCTCACCCAGCCTGAGTGGGGCCGGGAAAAATCAGCAGCCCAAGTTTGCAAAAGTATGATTCCGAGATTTCCAAGGCACGTATACAGACGAGAGTAGGTGTCTATGTCCAAAAATCATAATCATAATATTTACCTACATGATAATCATTATTTCAATCAACTCACTTGTTCACACATATCCACAATCAGATTGATATTGTGCATCAGCTCAGGAACAGCAAAGTTGGCGAATTTCTTGTCCTTTCTCAGTTCCCATTGATCTGAAGGTTTCTGTACACCACATATAGCATGGTAGCCTGATAGTACTCTCTGCTCTGGGCCTGTCATGTCTATCACTTTCACTTTGGCTAACTCACTGGAAAAAAGTTATAGGTATAAGTAATTGTTATTTTTATTAAATGTTCTTGTTTAAAAGTTCTAGTCCACCCAGCCTGAGTGGGGCCGGGAAAAATCAGAAGCCCAAGTTTGCAAAAGTATGATTCTGAGATTTCCAAGGCACGTACAGACGAGAGTGGTGTCTATGTCCAAAAATCATAATCATAATATTTACCTACATGATAATCATTATTTCAATCAACTCACTTGTTCACACATATCCACAAGATTTTGTTAATACGTATATTTATTTTGGGTACCCTCCGTGGCCGAGTGGGTATCATGCTAGGCTTGCAATCCGGAGGTCCCGGGTTCAATTTTTTGTGGCTCTATTAGTATTATTATTATTATTATTTATTCAACGTATTCATAGAATATGAATAAAATGATGTTAAAAATCGTTGTTGGGTCAGACCACCTTTTTTATTACTATTTTAGTTAGAAGTTCCCATTTGTTAATTATTTATTCATATTCAGCATGTAGAAAAAAAAAATGACACAAAATTAACATAATAAATGATATAGCCACCTGTAATAAAAGTAATAATTATGGGTATAATTTGCTTTTACGGATGTATAGCTGTTTAGCGGTTTGACTCATTAGCAGGGAATAAATACTTGATACTTCTAAGAATATTCAGCCAGCGTAGTTAGCTTGGAGGGTAGCGCACCTGTGTTCTAAGCGCTAGGTCCCGGGTTCGATTCCCGCCCGGGGCGAACTTTATCCTAAACAGATAAGGTTTGTTCTCGGAACGGCGGGCTTTCTCCTATCCTGCGTCCATTCTTTCTTCGTTTTCGGGATGATCAGACCTCAGCAGATAAGTTCCCTCTATCAAACCACTTGGAAATAACAATAATGATAACAGGGAGTAGACCAGCCTGAATTTCCCTTGCTATCTTGCTAAAGAAATAGCAAAAGGTTGAGTGCGAAGGGCATCCACTCGTAAAATTTGTAGCCAAAACCAAATGTCAGCCTAAAGCAATCACCGTAGTTAGGGCTGATTGAGAGGGTGACGAAAAACGCCGACCCCATCTGTACACGGGAAAAGGCGAAGAAAAAGATAAATCTAAGATAACTAACTGGCTGGCTAGTGGCTAGGAATATCAAGTTACTTACCTAACAGGGGCACCCAGGGCAGAACCCACGAGTGAATGGGCACTGTGTCAAACAGAATGCGAGTTATGACTAATTTTATTTGCCAAAATAATACTCAAGAATCTAAGGTGATCTTCCGCCAATTTCAGCACACCACTCTGGGATTTAGGTCAAAATGCCACCAGTATCAATATGTTTATCCTTCCGCCAATTTCAGCGTGTCAATCTGTCAATAAGTGACTTGGGCTTCAATAGGCCACCAATATCAGGAGTCAAAATATGCCACTATTATCACAATCTTTATCCTGCGGTAGCATTGAGTGACTTGGACGCCATGTTCCACCAATTTCAAAATCACTCCTTGCTGCCAATTTCAAGGTATCACAGAGTGATTTGAGCGTACATACATACATATATATCCCAAGTCGTTCTGTTTGTGGCAGGTCGACTATTTACAAAATCTCTCCACCATAATACGCCAATATCAGAATCTTATCTTATCTGCGTATGCCAACAATATCAGAATCTTTATCCTGCCGCCAAATTCAAGGGGTCATCGAGTGATATGGCGTCAATATGCCACGAATATCAGAAGTCAAAATATGCCACCAATATCAGAATCTTTATCCGGCCGCTAATTTCAAAGTGTCACTGAGTGACTTGGGCGTCCACGGGCCATTTTGCACGCTCACAAAAATGACGCTCCGGTCAATATAGATCTGAACTTCGCCACACTTATACACGGGTTTACCCTCGCGGTATCGATTAGCTAGGGGCATAAACAGGATGCCTCGCTCCTCACAACTCTTCTGTACGAGATCACGGAAACCTTGTGGTACGGACTTGGACGCGTTGACAGATTCTGCGAAACCCTGAAATGTGGAAGAGAGTAATGTGAAACCCTGTAATGTGAGAGAGCGCCAAACATTAGAATAATAATGTACGTATGGCCTTAAACCCGTCACTCACGATGAGTTTTATCGCATGCGAT
>NW_007377596.1:91522-98641 GCF_000475195.1 Diaphorina citri
TTTATGGTGAAAAACTTTGAAAAAAAAAAAAAAAAAAAAAAAAAAAAAAAAAAATCACCGCCGCCGCCGTTTTCATTTATTTGGAAAAGAATGTTATGAATTATAAGCTTGCAAAATTTCAAAATTTCGTACTGTGAAATTTGAAAAATCTAAAACAGTTGAAATAATACTCTTCCTTTTGTTCCCCCTCACAGGTCATCATTTCAGCACAGCCATCTACCCCACCATCCGACACAAGCTGAGTGCTGCCCTGGTCAATTGGCACCCATCAGACTATTCCGCCCGCCTTCTTATTCTACCCTGGACGAATGTGTTCTCCCGTGGCGAAACAGACGCGTTTCTATTGCAGAACATTGTGCCCAAACTGCACATCGCTCTACAGGAGTTTGTTATTAATCCGCAACAGCAACACCTAGGTAAGAAACACACTTGTAGGTCAGTGTTTATCAGGAGGTCGCGGGTTCAAATCCCAGCCAAAGCTTGATTTTTTTGTCTATATAAAAGCACCTGTATGGACGGCGCGTACCTATCTATGTAAAAAATTAACGAGAGATGGAGGATAGGAGAAAGCCAGCCGTTTCGAGAACGAACATTATCCCATCAGGATAAAATCCGCCCCGGGCGGGAATCGAACCCGCGACCTAGCACTTAGAAGGCAGACCTTCCAAACTAACTAGGCTGGCCAGAAGAGACTAGAAACGGTTAAAATGGAGAATGGATACTAGTAATTCTTTGGTTAGCTTAGAAGGTGTCTGCCTTGCAAGTCCCAAGTCGCTGGTTTGATTCCCGCCCGGGTTCGGACATTATCGTAAACAATAAGGTTCGTTCTCGAAACGGCTGGCTTTCTCCTATCCTCCATCTCTCGTTAATTTTTTACATAGACAGGTACGCGCCGTCCATACAGGTGCTTTTATATAGACAAAAAAATCAAGCTTTGGCTGGGATTTGAACCCGCGACCTCCTGATAAACACTGACCTAGGTGTTGCTGTTGCGGATTAATAACAAACGTACGCGCCGTCCATACAGGTGTTTTTATATAGACAAAAAAAATCAAGCTTTGGCTGGGATTTGAACCCGCGACCTCCTGATAAACACTGACCTAGGTGTTGCTGTTGCGGATTAATAACAAACTCCTGTAGAGCGATGTGCAGTTTGGGCACAATGTTCTGCAATAGAAACGCATCTGACCCTTGCGAAGTTTGGCCTCAATGGGAGCTGCAATACCTTGCAGGGACTTGCCCAGACCTTTGCCTGGTTGATAGCCCATCTGAAATACATAGAATGGTAAATGCGATTTTGTTAATACGTATTATATTTATTTTGGGTACCCTCCGTGGCCGAGTGGGTATCATGCTAGGCTTGCAATCCGGAGGTCCCGGGTTCAATTTTTTGTGGCTCTGTGCCTCGTGAGGACATTAAGTAGCTTCTTTAATCGAGTAGTGACCAGTGGTGGCATCACAAGACTAAAAAGAATAATTATAGATATAAATAGTACAGGAGGCTCTTAGTAATGCTGTGATATCCTCAAAAATTGTGAAGATTAAGTAGCTTCTTTAATCGAGTAGTGACCAGTGGCGGCATCACAAGACTAAAAAGAATAATTATAGATATAAATAGTACAGGAGGCTCTTAGTAATGCTGTGATATCCTCAAAAATTGTGAAGAAGCTCTCAGCTTCACCACAAATAAATCATTATTTAGATTTTATTTTATTTTTACACAATTTAGCAACATAGGCCATTTGCGTCAAATAAGGTGGCCTACAGTTCTTTCGGGAAGTTGTTTGTTTCTCTTTAAGAAACGCATGAGGATAGCTATGGAGCCAGGATCATCTTTGAGGACATCAGAGAGGGTAGAATTCAACTCTGAGGTTTCAACTATTGGTTATTGATTAGGCAGGTAACAAATCTTAAGTCCTTGAACACCAACATCTTTTTTTCTCCAAGTTATATAAGACCTATCTCTTTGCCTTATAATATGTCTATGGATTCAGTCAACTCACTTGTACACAGGTTGTTGTTTCTTTGCCCCATGTTTGCTTTCCTCTATCACATCCTCTATGCTCTTGTACACATATTGGACATTTGTCTTCTCCTTGCCTTCCTCACTTTCACTTTGGCTAACTCACTGGAAAAAAGTTATAGGTATAAGTAATTGTTATTTCTATTAAATGTTCTTGTTTAAAAGTTCTAGTTACAACTAGGATAAAATAAATTGTATATTTCAAAAATAAACAAAGAGATGGCCCACCTCTTGTGGAAAGAACTGGGTTAAACACTTAAACTTTCAACTATTGGTTATTGTGTTATTGATTAGGCAGGTAACAAATCTTAAGTCCTTGAATACCAACATTTTTTTTTCAAGTTATTTTTTTTTCCTCCAAGTTATATAAGACCTATCTCTTTGTCTTATAATATATCTATGGATTCAGTCAACTCACTTGTACACAGGTTGCTGTTTCTTTGCCCCATGTTTGCTTTCCTCTATCACATCCTCTATGCTCTTGTACACATATTGGACATTTGTCTTCTCCTTGCCTTCCTTCCTCCAATGAGACACCTTCACTTCTTCCTTAGACTTGATAGACTTCTGTTTCTCTTCCTTCCCCAGATCAGCCACTTTCTGTTTAGTCTCGGGCCCATAGGCACCGATGGCACCTCTACCCTTGCGAAGTTTGGCCTCAATGGGAGCTGCAATACCTTGCAGGGATTTGCCCAGACCTTTGCCTGGTTGATAGCCCATCTGAAATACATAGATTGGTAAATGTATATCTAGTCCCATTAGATCAGTGCTGAAATGTTTTCTATCATCAGAGCATGATGAAAATTCAAAAAACTCCTTTGACACTCACTTTCTCTTGAGATACATAGCATGGTAGTCACAACTCTTGGTACCTAATATTAAATTTAAAAATTACTCTATCTTTTTACCATTCATATTTATTATTATTTTGTCTTAGAATATGGTAAATGTATATCTAGTCCCATTAGATCAGTGCTGAAATGTTTTCAGCATGATGAAAATTCAAAAAACTCCTTTGATACTCACTTTCTCTTGAGATACATAGCATAGTAGTCACAACTCTTGGTACCTAATATTAAATTTAAAAATTACTCTTTTTACCATTCATATTTATTATTATTTTGTCTTAGAATCTCTTTTACCTGAAGTAGCAGTTTGGCTCCAATCCCTTTGGTATGTCTTTCCCAGTTACCAACACCTTTGTTGGAAAGAGTTGAGGAAGTTGGTTGCTGAGATCTTTTCCTCAAGCCTGCAATTTCTCCATCAGTTATGGTGGGAGTTTTTTTGCTGCCAAATGATGGCCTTACATCTTCATCACTGGAATCTTGCCCTGAAAATTGTAGGGGTATGAAGAATACTGAAATTATCAAGTAAGTCTGGCTGAGGGACTATAAACAGAGAGTAAATCAGCGTCTCGCTAGGGGACTATAAACAGGGAGTAGACTAGTCCAAATTTCCTCACACAATATCAATAGCAAAGGTTGAGTGCAGAGGGCATCCCACTCAAAAAAGTTTGTTTAGCCAAAACCAGTTGGCCTCAAAGCAATCACTCTAAAGCTGATTGAGAGGCTGACAACAAACGCCGACCCCATCTGAACATGAAATTATCAAGTAAATGCTGAAATTATCAATTAAAATTTTATTTTTCTTTACAGCAGACTGAAGACTGTCCCCAATGTCCCCACCAGTTATGGTAGGATTTTTTTTTTTTTTTTTTTTGCAAATCTGATGGGTACAGAGCTAGATACTTTCTGTTTCATTCCTTGGTGGATAAAACGGAGAAAAAGTGTTTAAAAAAAGTCAAATGTATGCAAACATATTAATGAACAGTTGCTCATACAACTAAAGTAAGCCAATCATTATTGTAGTACCAAAGTACCTACTATCAATTAAAAATATTGTATTATGTTTTACCTTGTTCAATCTGTTGCCTTTCTTCGTCTTCAGAATCATCATCCTGCTTTTCTTCATTTTCTTTTTTCTTTCCTGCTTGCTGAACTCCGCCAGAAATGAAATTAACAGGAGCTGTATAGTTCTTTGGTTTCTTTTTGGAAAATGATGGCCTTCCTGAGTCTTCATCATCATCACTGTTATCAGCCCACATACCTGTGTGAAAGAGATTTTTTTTTAGGCACTTTGTGCATTAAAACATAGTTACCTACCTACCAAGCAAAACTGTATTACAATCATCATGAAGGTGCAGCTGAATCGTGGTAAATCAAGACTTGTTTCATTACTTACATATAGGTTCTAAATAGAACTACAAGTGGCAATGAAACCTTCTTATGCCAAATTTGACCTTAGCTTACAACTTACAATACGGTTCTACAGCCCATAGTGAGCTTTGGCCTCCTCTACGGTTTGCCTCCTAGTATGTCTGTTTTTGACCTGGTTACTCCATCATCTCATGTGCCAATTTCAGCCAGAGGGAAGGTCTTACAACTATAAAAGAAGAGTGAAGGATGAAGTAGTAGCTTACCATAGATCATTTGATTTTTTGTCATCTTCCTCCTTGGTCGATTGGTGTTGAACTCATTATCCAAATCATAGTCTGTGACTTCGAACTTTTCATACTCTCCATCAGACATTTTTCTTGAAATAAAGCAAAGTTTACAGGTAAACGTTCAATTTAAAAAAAAAAAAAAAAAAAAATAATTTTTTTTCCTTCTTTACTTACTTTTCATAAATTTATTTTAAAAGGGGCACGACTTCGATTGTCATTAGCCCTTCTTTACTTACTTTTTTTTTAGTTTATATTTTACTTTTTCAAAATTTACCGCCAGTTCCAGTATACTCCTGCGCATGCGTGTTGCGCAGTAGAAAAACAATATGGCGACGACCGGGAAATTTCAAATATTCTGAATCAATAGTTTTTATTTTTAACTTTTTACTGTGATACTGTGTTTTAACTGTTTTATCCTGAGCCAATGGTTTTAATTAACATTTTCTTTGCCAAAGACCTATTAGGATAGCAACCTGAATCGTTTTCACAGTAGGTTTCAAGTTTCATCCACATCCCAGCAAACAGCTCTGCCAAAATGAGTGCACACAGTATCAGCAATATTCTAGTTGATTTTTTGGTAAGTTCAGTAGGTACTTCTCTAAAAATCCCATCCAAAGATATTGTTCTCAACATATTTGTAATTGACTCTTTGTCTCCCAAGTCCTGGGTCTACTAACTCTTCTCTAAAAATCCCATCCAAAGATATTGTTCTCAACATATTTGTAATTGACTCTTTGTCTCCCAAGTCCTGGGTCTACTAACTCGTTCTCAACGGAGTACTGAGTAAAGAAATTGAGCTTGGTATTTTTTCTGCAAGGGTTGATGTTTTGGAAACATTGTTGATACATAGCATTCTAATCTCAAAATTTTCGTGTATCTAAATGAGCAAGAGGTTCCAGGCTCTGTTGTGGACACCCTGGTGCGAGGGTCAATGGTCTACTAACTCATACCCTATCCCATATCTCTCATCAGATGGGCAAGAAAAGACACAATACTTCCCTCTTAGGTGCTGAGTCAACATGAGAACACCACAAAATCTTTTTCTTCTCCTTTTCCTGTGTACCTACATACAGGTTTGGTGTTTTAGCCTCTCAATCAGCCCTAACTAGGGTGATTCTTTTGGGCTGACATTTGGTTTTGGCTACAAATTGTAAACGCGTCTGTTTCGCCACGGGAGAACACATTCGTCCAGGGTAGAATAAGAAGGCGGGCGGAATAGTCTGATGGGTGCCAATTGACCAGGGCAGCACTCAGCTTGTGTCGGATGGTGGGGTAGATGGCTGTGCTGAAATGATGGCCTGTGAGGGGGGACAAAAGGAAGAGTATTATTTCAACTGTTTTAGATTTTTCAATTTTCACAGTACGAAATTTTGAAATTTTGCAAGCTTATAATTCATAACATTCTTTTCCAAATAAATGAAAACGGCGGTGATTTTTTTTTTTTTTTTTTTTTTTTTTTTTTTTTAGACCAAGTTTTGCACCATAAACTGTTGGGTCAGAAGTCAGAACAAACATCCTGGTGTATGGCAGACAAATAAGATTTTTTTTTCTTATTCCTCATATTAGAAGCTTTAGCTTTAGATATTAGATTTATTAATACAATTATTATAACCTGCCTCGGTAGCGTAGTGGTCAAGACGCTCGCCTGGTAAACAGGAGGGCATGGGTTCGATCCCAGCCGAGGCATGGAATTTTATCCACATTTATTTGAGATTTTGAGCACATAATAATGGAGCTCTAAGGGTTAGGTGGTAGAAAACGCCTCCGGCGTTAACCTCGCCTAGTGGTTACCTTCCACTCAAGAGTCTGTAGTCGTAGTCGTCGTAGTCACATCGTAGTCAGTCGTCGTCGTCACGTCGTAGTCAGAACGTAGTCACAACTCTTGGTACCTAATATTAAATTTAAAAATTACTCTATCTTTTTACCATTCATATTTATTATTATTTTGTCTTTGAATCTCTTTTACCTGAAGTAGCAGTTTGGCTCCAATCCCTTTGGTATGTCTTTCCCAGTTACCAACACCTTTGTTGGAAAGAGTTGAGGAAGTTGGTTGCTGAGATCTTTTCCTCAAGCCTGCAATTTCTCCATCGGTTATGGTGGGAGTTTTTTTGCTGCCAAATGATGGCCTTACATCTTCATCACTGGAATCTTGCCCTGAAAATTGTATGGATTTATGAAGAAAACTGAAATTATCAAGTAAGTCTGGCTGAGGGACTATAAACAGAGAGTAGATCAGTGTCTTGCTAGGGGACTATAAACAGAGAGTAGATCAGTGTCTTGCTAGGGGACTATAAACAGAGAGTAGACTAGTCCAAATTTCCTCACACTATATCAATAGCAAAGGTTGAGTGCAAAGGGCATCCCACTCGAAAAAGTTTGTTTAGCCAAAACCAGTTGGCCTCAAAACGATCACTCTAAAGCTGATTGAAAGGCCGACGGCAAACGCCGACCCCATCTGAACATGGAATTATCAAGTAAATACTGAAATTATCAAGTTTAAAATTTTATTTTTCTTTAGAGCAGACTGAAGACTGTCCCCAATGTCCCCACCAGTTATGGTAGGATTTTTTTTTTTTTTTTTTTTTTTTTTTTT
>NW_007377596.1:98902-138400 GCF_000475195.1 Diaphorina citri
TTGGGTGGTTTTTTTTTTTTTTTTTTTTTTTTTTTTGCAAATCTGATGGGTACAGAGCTAGATACTTTCTGTTTCATTCCTTGCTGGATAAAATGGAGAAAAAGTGTTTTAAAAAAGTCAAATGTATGCAAACATATTAATGAACAGTTGCTCATACAACTAAAGTAAGCCAATCATTATTGTAGTACCAAAGTACCTACTATCAATTAAAAATATTGTATTATGTTTTACCTTGTTCAATCTGTTGCCTTTCTTCGTCTTCAGAATCATCATCCTGCTTTTCTTCATTTTCTTTTTTCTTTCCTGCTTGCTGAACTCCGCCAGAAATGAAATTAACAGGAGCTGTATAGTTCTTTGGTTTCTTTTTGGAAAATGATGGCCTTCCTGAGTCTTCATCATCATCACTGTTATCAGCCCACATACCTGTGTGAAAGAGATTTTTTTTTAGGCACTTTGTGCATTAAAACATAGTTACCTACCGAGCAAAACTGTATTACAATCATCATGAAGGTGCAGCTGAATTGTGGTAAATCAAGACTTGTTTCATTACTTACATATAGGTTCTAAATGGAACTACGAGTGGAAACGAAACCTTCTTATGCTAAATTTGACCTTAGCTTACAATACAGTTCTACAGCCCATAGTGAGCTTTGGCCTCCTCTATGGTTTGCCTCCTAGTATGTCTGTTTTTGACCTGGTTACTCCATCATCTTATGTGCCAATTTCAGCCAGAGGGAAAGTCTTACAACTACAAAAGAAGAGTGAAGAATGAAGAAGAAGTAGCTTACCATAGATCATTTGATTTTTTGTCATCTTCCTCCTTGGTCGATTGGTGTTGAACTCATTATCCAAGTCATAGTCGGTGACTTCGAACTTTTCATACTCTCCATCAGACATTTCTCTTGAAATAAAGCACTTTGAAGCAAAGTTTACAGGTAAACGTTCAACTTTAAAAAAATATTTCACATTTCACTTTTCCTTCCTTACTTTTTTTAGTTTATATTTTACTTTTTCAAAATTTACCGCCAGTTCCAGTATACTCCTGCGCATGCGTGTTGCGCAGTAGAAAAACAATATGGCGACGACCGGGAAATTTCAAATATTCTGAATCAATAGTTTTTAATTTTTAACTTTTTACTGTGTTTTAACTGTTTTATCCTGGGCCAATGGTTTTAATTAACATTTTCTTTGCCAAAGACCTATTAGGATAGCAACCTGAATCGTTTTCACAGTAGGTTTCAAGTTTCATCCACATCCCAGCAAACAGCTCTGCCAAAATGAGTGCACACAGTATCAGCAATATTCTAGTTGATTTTTTGGTAAGTTCAGTACTTCTCTAAAAATCCCATCCAAAGATATTGTTCTCAACATATTTGTAATTGACTCTTTGTCTCCCAAGTCCTGGGTCTACTAACTCATACCCTATCCCATATCTCTCATCAGATGGGCAAGAAAAGACACAATACTTCCCTTTTAGGTGCTGAGTCAACATGAGAACACCACAAAATCTTTTTCTTCTCCTTTTCCCGTGTACATACAGGTTTGGTGTTTTAGCCTCTCAATCAGCCCTAACTAGGGTGATTCTTTTGGGCTGACATTTGGTTTTGGCTACAAATTGTACAAGTTGATGTCCTTTGCACTCAACTTTTGCTATTTTTTTAGCAAGGGGAATTCAGGCTGGTATACTCCCTTTTTAACATCCCCCAGCCAGACTAAGCTGGTCTACTCCTTGTTTTACATCCCTCTAGCCAGACAGAGATCACCACAAAGTAACCCATTGAAATATTTGCAATCACAATACAAAGGATTTTTTTTTTATGATGAAGGGATTTGAATTACTTTTAGAACTTTAATTAATTCTTGTTTAATATTTTAGGGCATGTTGGACAGCTTTCAAATGAAATTAACAGGAGCTGTGTAGTTCTTTGGTTTATTTTTGGAAAATGATGGCCTTCCTGAGTCTTCTTCATCATCATCACTGTTATCAGCCCACATACCTGTGTGAAAGAGATTTTTTTAGGCACTTTGTGCATTAAAACATAGTTACCTACCGAGCAAAACTGTATTACAATCATCATGAAGGTGCAGCTGAATTGTGGTAAATCAAGACTTGTTTCATTACTTACATATAGGTTCTAAATGGAACTACGAGTGGAAACGAAACCTTCTTATGCTAAATTTGACCTTAGCTTACAATACAGTTCTACAGCCCATAGTGAGCTTTGGCCTCCTCTATGGTTTGCCTCCTAGTATGTCTGTTTTTGACCTGGTTACTCCATCATCTTATGTGCCAATTTCAGCCAGAGGGAAAGTCTTACAACTACAAAAGAAGAGTGAAGAATGAAGAAGAAGTAGCTTACCATAGATCATTTGATTTTTTGTCATCTTCCTCCTTGGTCGATTGGTGTTGAACTCATTATCCAAGTCATAGTCGGTGACTTCGAACTTTTCATACTCTCCATCAGACATTTCTCTTGAAATAAAGCACTTTGAAGCAAAGTTTACAGGTAAACGTTCAACTTTAAAAAAATATTTCACATTTCACTTTTCCTTCCTTACTTTTTTTAGTTTATATTTTACTTTTTCAAAATTTACCGCCAGTTCCAGTATACTCCTGCGCATTTTCTTCTGCGCATGCGTGTTGCGCAGTAGAAAAACAATATGGCGACGACCGGGAAATTTCAAATATTCTGAATCAATAGTTTTTAATTTTTAACTTTTTACTGTGTTTTAACTGTTTTATCCTGGGCCAATGGTTTTAATTAACATTTTCTTTGCCAAAGACCTATTGGGATAGCAACTTGAATCGTTTTCACAGTAGGTTTCAAGTTTCATCCACATCCCAGCAAACAGCTCTGCCAAAATGAGTGCACACAGTATCAGCAATATTCTAGTTGATTTTTTGGTAAGTTCAGTACTTCTCTAAAAATCCCATCCAAAGAATTTGTTCTCAACATATTTGTAATTGACTCTTTGTCTCCCAAGTCCTGGGTCTACTAACTCATACCCTATCCCATATCTCTCATCAGATGGGCAAGAAAAGACACAATACTTCCCTCTTAGGTGCTGAGTCAACATGAGAACACCACAAAATCTTTTTCTTCTCCTTTTCCCGTGTACATACAGGTTTGGTGTTTTAGCCTCTCAATCAGCCCTAACTAGGGTGATTCTTTTGGGCTGACATTTGGTTTTGGCTACAAATTGTACAAGTTGATGTCCTTTGCACTCAACTTTTGCTATTTTTTTAGCAAGGGGAATTCAGGCTGGTATACTCCCTTTTTAACATCCCCCAGCCAGACTAAGCTGGTCTACTCCTTGTTTTACATCCCTCTAGCCAGACAGAGATCACCACAAAGTAACCCATTGAAATTGCATTTTTTTTTTATTATTATTATTTTTTTTTATGATGAAGGGATTTGAATTACTTTTAGAACTTTAATTAATTCTTGTTTAATATTTTAGGGCATGTTGGACAGCTTTCAATTAAATTTTGATAAGTCTCAACTCAATGTTGTATCAGACAAGTATGCACTCTACAAACCTACATGTGATTACGACAAGAAGTCAGCACTCGAACAGTCTATTCGCCAGTACCTGCTCAAACTCATTAAGACACCCGACATTGACATCAAAGTTATTGAAAACTACATCTCGTTATGTGTAGAATTGTGTATGAAAGACATGTGTAACTCAACACTGCCAATCATTCTACTGAGTGACACATTTGACATGAGTACATTGGATAAATGTGAACAGCTGTTTTACTATGTAGAAGTTAATGTCAACATTTGGAAGCAACAGACCTTCTTCATGTCCTGTAAGAACAATTTACTCAGGATGTGCAATGGTAAGTTGTCTGTCTTCATTAATTGGTAAATTTTAAAAGAAATAAAAGGGCAAGATGACAAAGTACCTTAGGTTTGGACGTGAAGTACAGTAGATAAGCTCAATCATGTACCTATGCATTGAGAGTACCTAAAAATGATTTTATCATTGGAAAAACATAATTTTACAGGGTCTGGCAGAAAGAACGGATATTTTCAAAATCATGCTACAGAGTCAATTTTTAAGCTAGAGTAGTGATTTTTCTTTTAAAATGTACAAAACATTATTACTTTTCAGAAAATCTGGTCATTTTTTGATGTTGAAGTTTTTTGTGGAGCACAACGCTTGTTAAGTGTTGATCCTTTTTTTTTCTACACACCCTCCTCCAGCGTGACCCTCTCTTTGATGACCCTCTCAAAGAGTAATAGTTGCTAGTGGCTTCCTTGGGGATTATTTTAAGACCAATAACTCCAGTTTCGGTCATGGGAACACTACCATAAGGTCGAACTTTAAAATTTATACAAAAAATGCTTGGACTAAATGTCAAAAAACACAATTTTTTTAGAAATGTCTCTGCAACCAACTGACGATGCTCCGACTTCCGCAAACCCACTTTTCCAAAAACTTAGACTCTGAGGAACACAACGATACCAATATTACTAGTTTCTGACAAGTTTTAACAAAGTTATAGGAAAATGAAAACCGTTCGTTCTTTCTGCCGGACCCTGTAATACAAATGGGTACTTATTAAATCCAGTTCAACTAAACACTATCTCTCTTTCATTTCAGATTTACTCCGAAGATTGTCTCGATCTCGAACCCACTTTTCCAAAAACTTAGACTCTGAGGAACACAACGATACCAATATCGCTAGTTTCTGACAAGTTTTAACAAAGTTATAGGCAAATGAAAACCGTTTGTTCTTTCTGCCGGACCCTGTAATACAAATGGGTACTTATTAAATCCAGTTCAACTAAACACTATCTCGCTTTCATTTCAGATTTACTCCGAAGATTGTCTCGATCTCAGAACACAGTTTTTTGTGGACGAATTCTTCTGTTCCTTGCCAAATTCTTTCCATTCTCAGAGAGGTCAGGGTTGAATATTATCAGTGAATTCAATGTGGAGAACATAACCGAGTTTGGTGGAGATGAAGAAATGGATGTGTCAAGTAATGAAACTGAAGAGACAGATACAGAAGAGGTTGACAAAGTGAAAATTGACTTTAATTTCTACAAGAAGTTCTGGTCACTGCAAGATTATTTCCGAAATCCAGTACAGTGTTACAACAAAGTATCTTGGAAGATGTTCACTTCAGTGAGTATGGGTTACAAAAAAAAAAATCTAGGAATTGGAGGGAATGGAAAATTTGTGAACAACAGGAAGTTTTGGCTTGAGTCAGAGAACATACCCTTAACTTTTTAAACTCTTATTTTGACCAAGAAATATGCTCTTGAAATTTTTTTCTTAAATTGATAACAAGGTAGCAACTGCAAGCATCGCTACTAGTAATGCTACCAAAGACTTAAAATACTTCATATGGTTTAATCTAGGAATTTGAGGGAATGGAAAATTTGTGAACAACAGGAGGTTTTGGCTTGAGCCGGAGAACATACCCTTAACTTTTTAAACTCTTATTTTGACCAAGAAATATGCTCTTGAAATTTTTTTCTTCAATTGATAACAAGGTAGCAACTGCAAGCATCGCTACTAGTAATGCTATCAAAGACTTAAAATACTTCATATGGTTTATCCTTAAAACATTACATGTGTTGTATTCCAGTATGCAGAGACCGTTTTGGCAGCATTCAAAAGTTACAAGCTGGATGATGTTCAATCTTCTCTGAATCCATCTAGGAATTTGAGGGAATGGAAAGTTTGTGAACAACAGGAGGTTTTGGCTTGAGTCGGAGAACATACCCTTAACTTTTTAAACTCTTATTTTGACCAAGAAATATGCTCTTGAATTTTTTTTCTTAAATTGATAACAAGGTAGCAACTGCAAGCATCGCTACTAGTAATGCTACCAAAGACTTAAAATACTTCATATGGTTTATCCTTAAAACATTACATATGTTGTATTCCAGTATGCAGAGACCGTTTTGGCAGCATTCAAAAGTTACAAGCTGGATGATGTTCAATCTTCTCTGAATCCAAGTGGCGACTACTTTGCCAAATATTTGACCAATCAGAAGCTGTTAGATTTGCAACTGAGTGACACAAACTTTCGTCGCTATGTCTTACTTCAATTTCTCATCCTGTTTCAATATTTCACATCTACTGTAAAGTCAAGAGGGTAAGATATAAGAATAATAGACCCTTTAGGACTTCGATGTATTCATAGATGCATACTTAATTTCAATGTGTACAAATCGTTTATTTTAACGTACTTCGAGGAACCGAGCACTTTTGTTGACCCTTTAGTAGAAGGTAACCACTAGGCTAGGATAAAATTTCATGCCTTGGCTGGAATCGAACCCGCGCCCTCCTGTTTACCAGGCGAGTGTATTGAGCACTATGCCACCGAGGCAGGTTAATAATTATCCTACTACCTCTTGTTTGATTAGCTGTGTCCATTTTTCGTTATCTTCTGAATATTGGTGAGTATAGGTATGTAAATAGTATAGGTATGTTTCACATGAGTTCTTGTACCTATTGGTTCATATTATTATAACTTCTCAATATATTTGTTTCAGGGAAGGCTTAGAGGTTCTCAACGGAGTACTGAGTAAAGAAATTGAGCTCGGTATTTTTTCTGCAAGGGTTGATGTTTTGGAAACATTGTTGATACCTAGCATTCTAATCTCAAAATTTTCGTGTATCTAAATGAGCAAGAGGTTCCAGGCTCTGTTGTGGACACCCTGGTGCGAGGGTCAATGGTCCATGGTCGCCGTTGTGGACGCGCACTTAGACTACAGAACCTTCTGGGGAGCATTGACCCCGAATAAGGGGGGGGGTCATTCATTCCATTTTTAGGGGCTGTCGTTTTTTGATTTTTGACGACGTCGACGGGAACTTAACTTTCCATTCATCAACTCTGTCTGGTTCAATCTCCCAGCTTGACATAGGTAACTAACTTAATTGAGTCTAGTACTTTTCTATTACTAATGCTCTCCACCATATTGTGTTGAACATTTTCAGCAAAAGATCCAACCATGGCAGGTAAAAATGAAAAGTGTCCTGATGAACTCTTGGACCAAATAGCGCCGCTCATTGTAAAAGACTGGAAGAAGTTGGGACTCAAATTTGGCTACACCAATGACCAGGTAAAAATAGTTGGACCCTTGTCTATAAATAGAGGTTGTTATTTATTCGAGTCTCGTTTTTACAACTATGTATGTACAGCTACTATTAGAATATTATAGATCGTCTCGCTGGGGGACGCTAAACTGAGAAGGTGCCAGCTTGTGCAGCCACAGATATTATACATTAAACATTGGCAACGAGTATACACTCTGCTCACATAATTTACATCCTGTTGGTCTAGCTATATCAAATATGCCGGTTGCAGCTCACAACTATGTATGTACAGCTACTATTAGAATATTATAGATCGTCTCGCTGTGGGACGCTAAACTGAGAAGGTGCCAGCTTGTGCAGCCACAGATATTAACATTAAACATTGGCAACGAGTATACACTCTGCTCACATAATTGGACGCTAAACTGAGAAGGTGCCAGCTTGTGCAGCCACAGATATTAACATTAAACATTGGCAACGAGTATACACTCTGCTCACATAATTTACATCCTGTTGGTCTAGCTATATCAAATATGCCGGTTGCAGCTCATACACCCAAATGGAGGAGAAGTCATTGAACAGAATAGAGTGGAGGACTATAAACCAATCCCTGGATTGATGGAATCTGATGATGGTTTACTACCTTCATGGAGTTCTCAGGAAATAGTCATGTAAAACGGAACATCTATAAATAAGTCTTCAATGCACTACCCTTGTACATAGGAGATGCGAGTTCGATTTTCGAGGTGGTCAAAATAATAGGTCATAATTCTTTCGTGCTATTGTTTATGCTTCAAAACCTCAGTGGTGTAGTGGTTAGCGCGGTGGACTTCGGATCTGGAGGTTGGTGGTTCGAGTCCAAGACAAGTCATGACATTTAGTGTAGTGCATTAAGCAGGGAGCGACATTTGTGACAAGCATTTATGCCTAACACAATTAAAATTCCTTTTTTTTAATGCTTTAAATATAAAAATGATTTTTTTCCTTCTCTTTTCCAGCTCGAGTGTATTGCCACCTCGAAAGACATGTCAACAGATGTAGAGCATGCCAGATATTTACTTCGGACCTTCTCTTTTCCAGCTCGAGTGTATTGCCACCTCGAAAGACATGTCAACAGATGTAGAGCATGCCAGATATTTACTTCGGATTTGGTCTGAAGATGATGACGATGCTACACCGGAAAATTTAGCCTACACATTGGAAGGGCTGGGATTCCTAGATGCTGCCAAACTTCTCCAAAAAGACTCTCAAGAACCCTAGATTTTTTTTTTTTTTACTTCGATGTATTCATAGATGCATACTTAATTTCAATGTGTACAAATCGTTTATTTTAACGTACTTCGAGGAACCGAGCACTTTTGTTTGTTGCAGCTGATTTTCGTTATTTTCATGCCATTTTCGTGTAGTGGTAATTGCGGAAGGCATAAAATTCTTCACTCTAAACTAGGGGTGTGACATGTCAGATCCATGTAGTTTTAGTAACATTATTTCCTTGATACCTTTCACTTTTCAGGTTTTGAGTGTAACACCTCCTACACACAAGACCCAAAATAGACCCTTTAGCAGAAGGTAACCACTAGGCTAGGATAAAATTTCATGCCTTGCCTGGAATCGAACCCGCGCCCTCCTGTTTACCAGGCGAGCGTATTGACCACTATGCCACCGAGGCAGGTTAATAATTATCCTACTACCTCTTGTTTGATTAGCTGTGTCCATTCTTCGTTATCTTCTGAATATTGGTGAGTATAGGTATGTTTCACATGAGTTCTTGTACCTATTGGTTCATATTATTATAACTTCTCAATATATTTGTTTCAGGGAAGGCTTAGAGTTGAAGTCAGACCAGGAGAAATGGGTGAAAGACACCACAGAGACAGTGTACTCTCTTATCAAACAAACACCACCCGATGGTGAACATTTCAGTCAAGTTGTCAAGCTAATATTAAAAGTAAGTCCCAAATTATCAAAGTTCCCAATTTGTCGAAGTTTTATTACAAGTACGTCCCTAATTGTCAAAGTTTTATTCAAAGGAAATCCTAAATTGTCGAAGTCTTATTCGAAGTACATAAGTTCCAAATTGTTGAAGTTTTATTCACAGTAGGTAGGCACAAGGCCCGGATGTCAAGTAAACTTCATAAATGTTCTTTCTTTTACAACTGGATTCGATCTATTTTACAGGGAGAAGAACATTGGAATCAATGGAAGAACGAAGGTTGTCTCTTTCTTTTACACTTCATAAATGTTCTTTCTTTTACAACTGGATTCGATCTATTTTACAGGGAGAAGAACATTGGAATCAATGGAAGAACGAAGGTTGTCAGTAAACTTCATAAATGCTCTTTCTTTTACACTTCATAAATGTTCTTTCTTTTACAACTGGATTCGATCTATTTACAGGGAGAAGAACATTGGAATCAATGGAAGAACGAAGGTTGTCCTGAGCTCAAGCGACCTTTGACTTCAATAACTGACGAGGACAAGAAGGATGAGCCTGATGCGAAGAAAAAGAAAACGTCCAAACTACCTGGTGATATGCTCAAGGAAGCTTACAGCCAAGGCAAAGTCCTCATGGGAAAGTAAGAATAATAACGGGGGGCACGGTTGGTCCAGTGGTAACGCGCTTGCTTGCCATGCAGAAGGTCCCGGGTTCGAATCCCACCATCGACAAAAATTTGTAGGTTTCTGGATTGTAAGCGCTAGTTCGCGGGTTCGATTCCCGCCAGGGGCGGATTTTATCCAGAAGGGATAAGTTTCGTTCTCGGAACGGCTGGCTTTCTCCTATCCTGCCTTCCTTCTCTCTTCGATTTCGGGACTACAAGAGCCTAGAAGTTTCAATTCCCTCTAAAAAAAAAAAAAAAAAAATAGTTTACCTCGACTGAAATTTTAAAAATCTTTTCGCAGCCCCGAATTGACAAAACTTTGGAACTCCAAGGATAACCTGGAAGCTTGCAAGTCTGCTGAGAGAGATTTCACGCCTTCACTGGAAAGCTACTTTGAAGAGGCCATTCAACAGGTAACTTTCGAAATGATTTTGCTGGAAACGAGAACTGAATTCAATTTTTAATGAAGTGTTACGATTTTTTTGCGATAGATAAACAATATTTTCCCAAAATGAAATTGTTTTTTTTTTTTTTTTTTTTTTTTTACCCAAAATGGGGGAGAGGCCCTTTGCTTTTTCCATATAACAGATGGACCCTGCTGCAGCGGTTGAAGAGCAATACAAGAAGGTCAACGATAGCAACTACGCGTGGCGCGCCCTGCGACTATTGTCCCGCAAATGTCCTCACTTCTTCCTTAACGCGACGCCTAATGTGGAGAAAAATTCCGAGTTTATCGAGAACATGGTGAAACGATGCGTCAAGGAAAAACCGTCGGTAAGTACTGATCACAGCAAAATTTTTACTTTCTTTCTGACTTCATAAATAAGCCGTATTTTACTGTGACTTTTTTTTTATTCAACATGGCTGAACCAACGAGATTCCGCTTTGGACGTCCACACTAACTGCCACAGGCCACATGTATTTTCTTGTGACTTTTTTTTTATTCAACATGGCTGAACCAACGAAATTCCGCTTTGGACGTCCACACTAACTGCCACAGGCCACATGTATTTTCAATGGTTATCTGAAAGAGGACCTTCATTTTTTTTTCTTTTTTTTTTATGAAAAAATTCCAAGAATTAAAGAGTCTGTCTTTCATGTTAAGGGAGATGTTTTAATACATTGGTGTCTGTGTGTAATCATAGTCACAATGGAATACGCTTTTAGCCAGGGTATTGAAGTTGAAAATTCATATCTCCTTCGTTGAATCTAAAAAAAAAGTCACATAATAAAATACGGCTTAGGCGAGGGTCTTGGCCACTACACCTCTGAGGCAGGGATAAGAGTGGTAGTTGTAATTTATTTAACATTTCATACATTTTTCTGTATAGCATTGTATAATAAGAAAATTTCACAGCTAAAAAAAATGAATTTGTTTTTTTTTTTTTTTTTTTTTTTTTTTTTTTTTTGAAAATTCACATCTCCTTGGTTGAATCTAAAAAAAAGTCACATAATAAAATACGGCTTAGGTTAGGCGAGGGTCTTGGCCACTACACCACTGAGGCAGGGATAAGAGTGGTAGTTGTAATTTATGTGACATTTCATACATTTTTCTGTATAGCATTTAGCATTATATAATAAGGAAATTTCATAGCTAAAAAAAAAAAAAAAAATGAATTTGTTTTTTTATTTTATTTCGTTGTTTTCAATGTCTATTGTCCACACTAAGATTCCTGTCTTTTATCATTTCAGAGTCAAATCAGTGGTAACGGTAATGGTGTGGACCAGGATCCTGCAGAAGTGGAGGTAGACACCAAGTCTGAAGAAATCCAGGAGGAAGAGAAAGAAGAGGACTGGGAGGCCAAAGCAGATCCTGAAGGAGATGCTGATGGTGAGTTTTTTTTATTATTATCATTATTATTATTATTATTTTTAACTGATGGTGAGTGATGTTTTAAATGTTTTGTTCAACTGATGGTGAGTGATGTTTTAAATGGAATTAATTTTTTTTTTGCAGAAGTCATGTCTGTGGAATATTGCTACCAAAGGAACTGGCACAAACAGGCAGTGACCAGTTTTATTATAGGAATATAAGATAGGGTTAGGGTAAACGCAAGAAGGAGTTTTCTCAATTAGAGCAGTGATTAGTGTTATAGGGTTAGATTTGAATGGATCTTGTTCTTATAATATAAGATAAGATAGGGTTAGGGTAAACGCAAGAAGGAGTTTTCTCAATTAGAGCAGTGATTAGTGTTATAGGGTTAGATTAAATACATAAAGGAGCTTTTCTTTTCCATGGACGTGACTTCTGCATATAATTACCCAGAGAATATCTAAACCTTGGTGTAGTAACCAAAGGATTAACCTGTCACAATTATGTTCAAAGTCAATATGAGCCAGCCTAGTTAGCTTGGTTGGTAGTGTGTCTGCTTTGTAAGTGCTAAGTCATGGGTTTGATTACTACCCTGGGTGGATTTCATCCTAAACAGATAATGTTTGATCTTGGAACAGCTGACTTTCTCCCATCCTGTCCTGTCCTGTCTTCCTTTTCTCTTTGATTTCAGGATGATAGGACCTTGGCTTTAGCTAGATACATATACATAGTTTGTCAACTGTCAATTCTAGAGGTCTTTCATGTACACCAATTGATTTCTCATGAAAAGTTACATAGGAAAGACTCCTCCTATGTAACTTTTACTGTGGTCCATGAGAAGGTTTCAAGTGGTCCATGAGGTGGTCCCTAAAGAAAAACCTCCCCCCCCTTGTAAGTGCTAAGTCATGGGTTTGATTACTACCCTGGGTGGATTTCATCCTAAACAGATAATGTTTGGTCTTGGAACAGCTGACTTTCTCCCATCCTGTCCTGTCTTCCTTTTCTCTTTGATTTCAGGATTATAGGACCTTGGCTTTAGCTAGATACATATACATAGTTTGTCAACTGTCAATTCTTGAGGTCTTTCATGTACACCAATTGATTTCTCATGAAAAGTTACATAGGGAAGACTCCTCCTATGTAACTTTTACTGTGGTCCATGAGAAGGTTTCAAGTGGTCCATGAGGTGGTCCCTAAAGAAAAACCTCCCCCCCTGAGACAGGAGAATCGGGAAATGGTCCGAAAAACACAAGTCATCTGTGACAGACCACTTGAGATCAAGGAAGATTGACGATGAACAGAATGTCAGGTCTATCGCGGATTCTGTGCAGAATGAGAGATTGAAGTGAGTGGTTTGGCCAGTGTTAAGGAGGCTCAAATCATTGTGGTTGAGTATGAACCGCTCAACTTCTTTGCCCTCATTTGATAGTGTAAGACTTCCCCACAAGGGATTATGGGCATTGAAATCGCCAAGAATTATAAAGGGGCTTGATAATTGAGCTTTAATAGCGGTAAGGTCAGGCTCTGAGTAGCGAGTTGAGTTAGAAGTGTTGGGAGTATAAATATTGCATATTGAGATAGGCTGAGGGAAGTGGGGGAGTTTAACTTGGGCGGCGACGCATTGAAGATTGGTGTTAATAACTATTTCTTTTGAGAAGCAGGATTCGTGAACATAAATGCATACGCCGCCACAAGCTATTCTCCCACCGATGAAGTCTTGCCTATAGAAATCAAAGCCCCGGAGCTTTGGCTCTTTGTCTGGAGTTAGATGAGTCTCTTGAATGCAGATGATAAGGGGCGAAAATTTTCTGATCAAACATTTAAGTTCGTGGAGATGTGCAGTCAAGCCGTTGCAGTTCCACTGTAGAACAGTATTTGTCATATCAATATTAGCAAAACCTATCACACAGTGGACGTACTAGAAAAATAAAAACGCAAGTAAAGTAGGTAGAAACAGAGACAGAGAGGAAGACATAGTAAGAAATTAGAGGGGAAAGCGAAGAACATGAACTGAAGAAAGGAGGGGAGGGGGGGGGGAAGGTAGGTACGCAGGTTTTTCCAGCTCGAGTGTATTGCGACCTCGAAAGACATGTCAACAGATGTAGAGCATGCCAGATATTTACTTCGGATTTGGTCTGAAGATGATGACGATGCTACACCGGAAAGTTATCCACGGTTTGTTCGCGATATCCGCGGTTTTTTCGCGGTATCCACGGGTTTTCGCGGCATCCGCGGTTTGTTCGCGGTGTCCACGGTTTGTTTGCGATATCCGCGGTTTTTTCGCGTTGTCCGCTGTTTGTTCACGGTATCCACGGTTTTTTTCGCGGCATCCGCGGTTTGTTCGCGGTATCCACGGGTTTTTCGCGGTGTCCACGGTTTGTTCGCGGCATCCGCGGTTTGTTCGCGGCATCCGCGGTTTGTTCGTGGTATCCGCGATTTTTTCGCGGTATCCACGGTTTTTTCGCGGTATCCACGGTTTTTTCGCGGTATCCACGGTTTTTTCGCGACATTTGCGCTTTGTTCTCAAAATACCTAGGTATAGTTTGATCGCGGCATCCGTGGTTTGTTTGCGGCATCCGCGGTATTCACTGTTCCGCGATTGGTTCGCGATATCCTCAGTTTGTTCGCGTTTTTCGCGATTTGTTCTGTTGATATGAATGACATGTCAGATCCATGATCCATGTAGTTTTAGTAACATTATTTCCTTGATACCTTTCACTTTTCAGGTTTTGAGTGTAACACCTCCTACACACAAGACCAAAAAAGTGAAAGATTTTATTAATTACCTTAATGTCAATAGAAAAGGATATTTTTTCTTTTATATCAGGGGTTCTTAACCTTTTAGAATTGGCGGACCACTATTGATAAACCAAAAATCTCGCGGACCACTTGAGATTATGTATGTAAAAAAGGATATTTTTTCTTTTATATGTATATAATGGTTTATTTATTGTGACCTAAAGTAGATATCCAATTATCTACATACGAACAAACTCCACTTCCTTTCACCAAATAAAAAATTCACATAAAGTTCAATAAAAATGAATCCTATCTGTCTTGCAATTTTGTTGCCAGGAATAATTTGGATGCATAAACGTAGATGATTTGATAAGGGTAGGGATTGAAACAATAATATCAGGGTATCATTTTATACATAGGATTAACTATAGTATACAATGCAGCTGCTGAAGAAAGTACACCAAAAAATCCAACAGCACCAGGACTGAACTTAACATAACCTAAACCAGTTGCAGGAATGAGGACATCAAAGACATTTTTGAATAAGTCCAAAAATAATGATTTGTTCGAACATACAAGTTCACCCAGAGGAACTTTCCTGCAACAAAAAAATAACATCAAATATGAAATTAAAATGTGGTAGGTATTATGTGTTTTTTCTTACCTACTTCTAAATTTCAAAGGTAGCAAACTTTGTGAACTAATATGGTAGGCAGTAGGCAGTTTTTTTTTTAATATGCTAGAGACGACATCCGCGGTTTGTTCGCATTATCCGCGGTTTATTCGCGTTATCCACGGTTTGTTCGCGATATCCGCGGTTTTTTCGCGGTATCCACGGGTTTTCGCGGCATCCGCGGTTTGTTTGCGGTGTGTTTTTGACTAAACTTTTGTTTTCCATTTGACAGAACACTTACCTATAGGAACGTTTAGTGACATCATACAGTTGTAGAATTTCATAGATATCTCTTGCCAACATAAGAACAAGAGAGTAGAAAAAATACCGATTGGCTGTTCCTGTCCAATGTACAGTGTCCATTTCCATGAGACCCACTCTACCAAACCAGACAATGTGGTCACATAACAAATACATTCCTTGAGCAATTTTTGTCATAATGGTAAACATTTGAATCATTTTATCAGGATGGTGTAGAAGAGGTAGAGCTGAATACAGAGCATCAAAACAGCGTCCAAGTCTCAATACTGAAAAAAAAAAAAAATAATAATAAAAAAAATGGTATTATGTAGATAGGAATCATGGGATTCATAAGTATTATTACACAGGTAGTCACTAGATATAAAAGTCCTATGACCATATTATTTTAAATACTTTATTGGTAGTTGTTAGTATTGAATTCAACATCCATGGATGATTCATGAGACAGACAAATCCTGACCTACACTTTCTGTCCAGTAATTGAATTAACATCATACTTACACCTTCGGAACATAGCAAGATGAAATTCAAGGAGTTTGATTTTTTCAACTGAATGTTTTGACATAAGACTGTGTTTCTCTGTTATGTCCCACACCATCCTGCTTGCAAACTGAACAAGTCTGTGAACAAAAATTATTATTTTTTGCTAGATTTAGGAATGAGCTGTTGGATAAATAGGCATCTTAGTACAGAGTAAGTAGATCAATAAGAGTTTGTCCCTCAATTATACAATATTAATGAACAGCTACCAAAAAGAGTATTTAACTGATTTTCAGCATGAAAATTATACAAAGAGGACTTGATGTCTGGCTGTGCAATGATTTTATTATGTTCAGGTAGTCTCTTCTTGATCCCTTGTGTGCCACATCCATTTTTGTTTAGGACTATTGCACTCTGTGCAATGCAAACCTCTCTCACAAAGTCTCGGAGACTGAGACAGTCTGCTATTTTGATTTGAGTTTTCATTGTAGTTGGTTTTACCTGGCAACTCTATCTCTAAATAGAGTTAGATTATTCAGCTTGACAAGTTGCTCCATATTTACACACAATAGAGAGAGAGAGAGAGAGAGAGCTATCTAAATTTTATGAGGGTTCTTTCTTAGGTTTAAATATTATCCAAACATGAAGTCTTGAGATGATTGTATGCTATCTAAATTTTATGAGGGTTCTTTCTTAGGTTTAAATATTATCCAAACATGAAGTCTTGAGATGATTGTATGGGCTATCTAAATTTTATGAGGGTTCTTTCTTGGGTTTAAATATTATCCAAACATGAAGTCTTGAGATGATTGTATGAACAAAATTCGACTGTTCTTCTTATTATCTATTCTTGGGCAAAGATACTCTTCGTGTTAATCATAAAACACTTGTATAACCAGAAAACTAAATTATCATCACATTAATTTAATTAAATTAATATTAAACACCACCAATCACCGATGATAACGGATAGTTATCAACTTATCACTTATCAGTAAAAAACTAAAAAAAAAAAAAGTTCTTGTTTTGGGAAGTTGAGTTTGACCAAGGGGGGGAAAACCTCATGTAAGGGGCAATAGTGCTAGATTCGAGCGCGTTGTCGAAAGCTGTAATGTCCTTATAACGTACACATAAGGGTTTAGGTTTGTTAACAGTGAATGAGAACCCGGACATATCTTGATCGAAAAGGATTTTCTGTGCAGGATTGAATGGAGATGCAGCCACCTTAGAGACATAGTTCAACATCAACTTAGATCTACGGAGTGAGAGAGGAGGAATACCGGAATCCACATACAGACTGACAACAGGGCTAGATCTCAGGGCGCCTGTGGCAATCCGGATACCCGCGTGGTGTACCGTGTTTAGTTTGTTTAGCACATGATCTTTGGCAGAACCATAGATGAAGCATCCATAGTCCAAGATGGGCAATGTGAAAGACTTATAAAACCTGAGTAGCATACTGCGACGAACGCCCCACTTTTTACAACTGACCATCTTTAAGGCGTTGAGGGAGTTTAAGGCTCTGTTTTTAAGGAGCTGAACGTGCAATGACCAATTCATTTTGGCATCCCAGGTTAAGCCAAGGAATTTTGTGCTGGTGACGAATTTCAATTGAATACCATTGTACGAAAGGGCAGGTGAACGGGAATTTCGTAGCCTATTGAAATCGATGCAGACGGACTTTCCAGGGTCGGTTGAAAATATGGTACCATTGAGGTCGGACCACTTGTGAATTTCGTCCAAGGTGTGTTGGAAGCGCTGAAGCAATAAATCCAGATCTTTAGAGCGGCCGATAATGAGGAGGTCATCAATAAACAATGTTCGCTTTAGGGGCGGCTTGATAACATCGAAGATATCGTTCATAAAAACGATGAAGAGCAGAGGAGACAACGATGAACCTTGTGGGATCCCGTTCTGGAGTGTAAACTTGTTGGATAGTTCCCCGTTGCATTTGACTGTTATTTCTCTGTTTAGCAAAAAGTTGTACAAATACTTTAGAATGTAGCCGTTGATGCCAAATTTCTGGAGAGTCACTATAATTTTACGTCGCCAAGTGACGTCAAAGGCCTTCTGGATGTCCAAAAATGAAGTTAAAATATGCTCTTTCTGAGCAAAACCTTTAGTTATTTCGTTTTCTAGGACAACCAAGTTATCAACAGTGGAGCGCTTGAGCCGCCCACCACTTTGAAATTGGTTTAAAAGGTGTTTATTTTCCAGAGTCCAAAAAAGCCTTTTGTTCACTATTTTCTCCAACAACTTTCCCAAGCAGTTGAGTAAGGAAATTGGCCTATAACTTGAGGTGAGTAACCGGCTTTTACCAGGTTTCAAAATGGGGACTATTAAGGCTTCACCCCAACGCTTAGGAAAAACGCCAAAACGCCAGATGAGGTTGAAAAATACGAGAAGTTTTTCCAAGGCTGAGAAAGGCAAGTTCTTAATGAGAACGAAAGAGATCCCATCAGGACCCGCGGCTTTCGAGTTGCATGTGGCGAGAACAGATGACAGTTCTGGAAAGGTAAGTGGGCTGTTGTATTCTTCAGCAAGACTGAAGTCGAACTCAACAGGGGTTGATTCGGAAGAAATTTTGTGTTCCAAAAAGTTGGCGGAATAATGTGAGTTTGATGAGACAGACGAGAATTGGACACCTAGGGCATTGGCTATGGAGGGGGTATCATAAAAAATGTGGGTTGGGTTAGATGGATCTTGTAACGCCGTGATGATTCTGGGGGATTTTATCGTCACCTACCAGATCGCCTACGGCACATAGATATTTTTCCATTGAGATGTTGGGATCAAAGGGAAGAGAGAAACCACATTTTTTAGACAAATATAAGCTGTCAGTCTTTGGAGCGGTGGGGTGACTCATATTCCTATTGAAATTGGTTCTAGGGGCATAAGAGATACGAGAGTTAATAGGTAAAGAATTCTTCAGAACGGCTGAAAAAGACATGATCAGGTGAATGAGTTTAATCAAGCTGTAAATCGAAAGAGTTAAGTCGGATCAGAGTAAGGGTAACAGTGAGGTAAAGATTGGGAGGAAAGGTGAAGATAGATAGGTAATAGGTAAACACAAAGGTTTTACAAACACTCGGTGTAAAAACACCGGGCGACAAAACACAAAATATTAAGCGGTGGCATATTGAGATGAGATCTGGAAAACACGGAGCTGCTGAGATAAAATATTGGTTAAGAGATAAATGGTTAGTAAGAAAAGGATAAATATCAGCTGTAGGTAGTTGCTACTAGCGACCGGGGAAAAAGGTAAACAAAAATTATGAACACTGGAGAAAAATGTAGCCTCTACTGAGAAGGAAACAAAAGTGTCGCCATGGTAACCACTGGGAAAAACGGAAGAGAACTGAAATGCAAAACTGAAAAACGATAAAAAGTCTATGATCTACTGCATTTTAATGCAATTTCGTACTCACGAATAGTCTTGACAGCGATCAGCATCATGATAGTCTTGACAAAAGCCGTTTGATGATTGGTAGTTAGCTGTAGATATCTTGACACATACTATGAAGGGACAAGTTCAGCAGGGGAAGTGAAGAATTCAGCACAAAATATCCGCACAGATAGAATCGTCATGATGATTAATGTTGTTCAGACGATTTCATAGATCGACAATACAAATTAGTCATGAAGGTTAACGCCTTTATTAAAAATTGCCATTTCACTCAATCTTGAAAGGAGTAGGACGTAAATGACTTTGGATAAGGATTGATAGGTAGGTAGCAAGAGACAGGTGGTAGAATTTCTCGTACATAGTACATAGCCGTTCTTGGGTAGGAATAATGTCCAAGATCCATGTTGTTCATAATTTGGTACTTTAGACGTCAGCTGGACAGATAAGATTACCAGCATAGAGATTATGGGAAAGTAGAATTGGTTTTAGATACAAGGAGACACAAATACTCGTACAAGGACTGGAATTCTGGAGCATGTAGGTATTCGTAGATATGTAGGTATTCACGAACAAACTTGCAAAGGTGTAGAGTTGATTGGGTGGTTTTTGGTGTGTTCCATAACTTACATTTTTTAGATTTCTTTTCTTTTTTCATATACATCATGGTGTATGTGCTCATTAGAGGCGGACCTGTCGATCAGGACTACCTGAAAGTGCCTGGTTGCCCTTAAAGTTGGTTGTTTGGTATCAAATGCTGGGAATTGACTACCAGGTCATTTTCCTAACCTCTGGTGGAAATTTAAAGGTACTAAAATTATCACACCACAAATTTTTTGTATACAAATACAAAATTTTCAATTTCATGTTGATTTTTTTAGAGATTTAGAGCAAAATTGGTTTTTTTGGGTCATTTTATCGAATTTATCGTTTCTTGTCTCAACTCTCCCACCTAATAACCCATCTCAGTTTCATTATTTGTCCAGTGATCTTGTCCTTTTCACAAAAAGAACTGTATGGCACAGAAGATCTAGGAAGGAGAGAATTTAAAGTTGGTTGTTTGGTATCAAATGCTGGGAATTGACTACCAGGTCATTTTCCTAATGCACCTGCTACTTTTGCTTAAAAGGTGATTTTCTGCTTTCACGTGCTTCACTATGATAAGTATCATAAATGTGTAGTACGTATTTTCTTTTTGTATTCTTACTAAGTACCTAGATACCTTTTTTTAAGATCGAGAATCTGTTAAAAATTACGATCCTCCTCTCTCAGAAAGATAAAGCTTTTTCTTATCCGAATGGAAGAAATTTTTTCTATCTCCTTTTGTATTCTTACTAAGTACCTAGATACCTTTTTTAGGATCGAGAATCTGTTAAAAATTACGATCCTCCTCTCTCAGAAAGATAAAGCTTTTTCTTATCCGAATGGAAGAAATTTTTTCTATCTCGGATATCGGATCTCAACTGTTACAGTTTAGGCTGTACCTATATCTGAGATATTTTTTAGATTTTCCAATAAAATATATGACCCTTTACTGTCAAATTTGTATTTGCAGGTAAAGAGTGTACCTACATACATATTATAAATTATAATTGACATAAAATGTGTTTATAATTGACATAGTTTCGGTGTTTTTTGTTGAGTACGAGTATAAATAAATTTGTATTTTAAAAAAAAGCTATCGAATTAAGTTGATTTTTCAAATACATGATATTTTATTAGCAGATTTATTACTTGAAAGTTCAACTGTGGTTGTATTAGGCTGTACCTATATCTGAGATATTTTTTAGATTTTCCAATAAAATATGACCCTTTACTGTCAAATTTGTATTTGCAGGTAAAGAGTTTTGTACCTACATACATATTATAAATTATAATTGACATAATTGTTTCGGTGTTTTTTGTTGAGTACGAGTATAAATAAATTTGTATTTAAAAAAAAAAGCTATCGAATTAAGTTGATTTTTCAAATACATGATATTTTATTAGCAGATTTATTACTTGAAAGTTCAACTGTGGTTGTATTTTTTTATATGAATTGCAGTTACCTAGAATAAAAT
Organism: Diaphorina citri; assembly: GCF_000475195.1. NCBI lineage: Eukaryota > Metazoa > Arthropoda > Insecta > Hemiptera > Psyllidae > Diaphorina > Diaphorina citri. The sequence continues at coordinate 119,997 of NW_007377596.1, forward strand.
AATACATTATAATTTCTAGCTTTGATTTACTTGGAAAATGGAGAGGTTAGGTTTTTATATCGCAAAGTTAGCGATCGTAAAAATAGGTACCTACTTTATCTCCAAAAGAGCTGTCAGCTGTAAAATATTTAAATGATATTATTTTCTTTATTTATTTCACATACCTAGGAGGTACTGAAATGATAACATAGAAAGTAAAAATGCCTAATGAAGTACCAGTGGAAATGAAAAATTATTTTAAATATTCCTTTCTCTGTTACAGGATCAATCATGTATGGACTTCCTTGTGTATAGTTTGGACACTGATGATGATACTATTCTGGAGAAAACAAATTAAAAATGTCTGCCAGTCTTTAGTCAGGCCCGATTTCACAAATTTAGAACCAGGGTCCAGAGTTCAAGACCCCCGCATACGCAGCACACGTCAAGCAATTTGCTACTCACATGACAATCCATTTTATTCCCTGGATTCTTGGGACGGGACGTGCCAGAATTCCAGCATAGTTGGGCCACAATCTTCTATTCATCTGACCCTGGCCTAGTGATGGGCCGAGTGAATGATTTTACTCGAGTGGACTCGAGTTTGACTTCACTCGAGTCCACTCGATTATTATTTTGTTCCACTGAATACAATGACATAAAACCTGGGCTACCTACCCATTTGGTATTCTCAACATCTAGTGATTCAAGTTAAAAATATAGATGATAGATGGACTCTGGTGGAAATTTAAAGGTACTAAAATTATCACACCACAAATTTTTTGTAGGTATACAAATACAAAATTTTCAATTTCAAGTTGATTTTTTTAGAGAGAGCAAAATTGGTTTTTTTTTGGGTCATTTTATCGAATTTATCGTTTCTTGTCTCAACTCTCCCACCTAACAACCCATCTCAGTTTCATTATTTGTCCAGTGATCTTGTCCTTTTCACAAAAATTAAAAAATCCCTTCCACGTTTCAACTCTGGTGGAAATTTAAAGGTACTAAAATTATCACACCACAAATTTTTTGTATACAAATACAAAATTTTCAATTTCAAGTTGATTTTTTTAGAGATTTAGAGCAAAATTGATTTTTTTGGGTCATTTTATCTAATTTATCGTTTCTTGTCTCAACTCTCCCACCTAACAACCCATCTCAGTTTCATTATTTGTCCAGTGATCTTGTCCTTTTCACAAAAAGAACTGTATGGCACAGAAGATCTAGGAAGGAGAGAAGAGCTTCACTATGGCTAGCCTGGATGATTACAAAGAAATGGCAAAAGACTGGAATAGACACACAGAGATGTTAAAGGTATATTCAGTTTTTATATCTACTTAACCCTATGGTGACCAATGTAAACTGTATTTTTACATAGTTTACATTGGTTCATTACGGAGAATGGTACTTGTGCAGAAGTCACGTCTGTGGAATATTGCTACCAAAGGAACTGGCACAAACAAGCAGTGACCAGTGTTATTATAGGAATATAAGATAGGGTTAGGGTAAACGCAAGAAGGAGTTTTCTCAATTAGAGCAGTGATTAGTGTTATAGGGTTAGATTCACTTGTGCAGAAGTGGAACGTCTGTGGAATATTGCTACCAAAGGAACTGGCACAAACAAGCAGTGACCAGTGTTATTATAGGAATACTAGCTGAATTCCGTCGCTTCGCTCTGGAATATATACCACTAGTTCATCCCGAGGCATGGCCAAACTTGTGGAAAAGGCATGGCCGAACTTGTAGTTATCAAACTAAAAACATAAACGAAACTCAAATATTGGGCGAGCGAGGAAAAGTTTTCTCTCCCGCAGTCTCTGCACTCTGTGTATTTCTTATGGAGATTTTAGCGATCAAAAATTGATCATATCTCAGGATCGGTTTAGATTTTCGCAAAATCCTTTCTTATTGCACACCTAGACCATAAAAGGAATATCCCTACCAAATTTCAGCTTTCTAGGTGTTGTGGTTATCGAGATAGAGCGATCAGTGTGTGAACTATGAAATGTGAAATGTGAAATGTGAATGAGTGAATGGATCTCGTTCTTATAACTTACTAGTTCATCCCGAGGCATGGCCAACCTTGTGGAAAAGGCATGGCCGAACTTGTAGTCATCAAACTAAAAACATAAACTTTCAAGTGGTCCATGAGGTGGTCCCTAAAGAAAAACCTCCCCCCCCCCTAAAGAATCCTTTTCACATGTTTATTTTCTCAACTTGTTTCAGACTTTGGTCTTCTGTGATTGTTGAAGCATTCAGCACAAAGCTAGATTTTTCTTCAAATCAGCTTGTCCTCCCAAAAGTTAAAATGTTTTTAAAAAAAGTTTCATTTTCATTAAATAAGAATAAAAGGGGGGGGTGCTGAATGGTCTGTGGGAAAGTATGAAATTCAAAAGTGGTCCATGGCTTGAGCTGGCTTGAGCAAGTTTGGAGTTTGGACACCTCTAACTTATACCTAGTCTCTATTTGGGCCTATTGGGAACTCTGTTTGGTAAAATATTTGGAGATTTCAGAGAGAGGAATCAGGAACAGTCAGTTTAGAAACTTTAGGATAAAAAGTTTCTTCCAGGTGGGAATCGAACCCGTGACCTGGCACTTACAAGGCAGGCAAGTTACCATTTTTTGCATACACCAGAGTTTGCTTTTTTTTCAAGGTGGAGAGAGAATTGACCTGTTTGTAGCAAATTAGTTCTTCTTATCCCAAAATCAGAGGACAGGATAGGAGAAAGCCTGCTGTTCTAAAAACGAACTCTTCAGTTTAGAAACTTTAGGATAAAAAGTTTCTTCCAGGTGGGAATCGAACCCGTGACCTGGCACTTACAAGGCAGGCAAGTTACCCCCAGGCTCTCTCTACAGTGAAGTTTGAATTTTTTAGACCTTGGAACTTCAGAATTTTATTTTATGGCAAATCTTTTTTTTTTTCAACATTTTAAAAGTTATGATTTATGATGGTGTCACAAGGGCTTCAATTTAAGATCATAATGTAAGACTAAGCCACTGTTCTTTTTTTTAGCCTGTGAATGTAAAGTATTAGATAACTTATACATTTCTCACAAACCTGAAACTTTGAAAGAGAAAAAAAAAAAAAGTTTCATTTTCATTAAATAAGAATAAAAGGGGGGGTGCTGAATGGTCTGTGGGAAAGCATGAAATTCAAAAGTGGTCCATGGCTTGAGCAAGTTTGGAGTTTGGACACCCCTAACTTATACCTAGTCTCTATTTGGGCCTATTGGGAACTCTGTTTGGTAAAATATTTGGAGATTTCAGAGAGAGGAATCAGGAACAGCAACATTTTAAAAGTTATGATTTATGATGGTGTCACAAGGGCTTCAATTTAAGATCATAATGTAAGCCACTGTTCTTTTTTTTAGCCTGTGAATGTAAAGTATTAGATAACTTATACATTTCTCACAAACCTGAAACTTTGAAAGAGAAACTCTATTTGGGCCTATTGGGAACTCTGTTTGGTAAAATATTTGGAGATTTCAGAGAGAGGAATCAGGAACAGAGAACCTTCCAACCTGAAAGCAGAAGAGAGAATGAGATTTGTCAGAAATCTAGGTATGAGGAAACCTCCCCTTGGCCCCCTACTACTAAAAACAAAAGTAGGGGTAAGGGGAAATGTAGGGGGTTGAGGGGAGGTTTCCTCATACCTAGATTTTTGACAAATCTTATTCTCTCTTCTGCTTTTAGATTGGAAGGTTCTCTGTTCCTGGACCTCAACTTCAAAAGTGGAAGGTCCTCATCAATTCCTCTTTGGTCATTTAGATAGACGACATCCGCGGTTTGTTCGCATTATCCGCGGTTTTTTCGCGGTATCCACGGGTTTTCGCGGCATCCGCGGTTTGTTCGCGGTGTCCACGGTTTGTTCGCGATATCCGCGGTTTTTTCGCGTTGTCCGCTGTTTGTTCACGGTATCCACGGTTTTTTTCGCGGCATCCGTGGTTTGTTCGCGGTATCCACGGGTTTTTCGCGGTGTCCACGGTTCGTTCGCGGCATCCGCGGTTTGTTCGCGGTATCCACGGTTTTTTCGCGGTATCCACGGTTTTTTCGCGACATTTGCGCTTTTGTTCTCAAAATACCTAGGTATAGTTTGATCCCGTGGTTTGTTTGCGGCATCCGCGGTATTCACTGTTCTGCGATTGGTTCGCGATATCCTCAGTTTGTTCGCGTTTTTCGTGATTTGTTCTGTTGATATGAAAAGAGTTAAGACCATTCTTATTTGAAATGTTCACCTATGGCGCAGTTACTTGTAGTAGAGTAGGCCAGTTGATATGAAAAGAGTTAAGACCATTCTTATTTGAAATGTTCACCTATGGCGCAGTTACTTGTAGTAGAGTAGGCCACAGCTAACATGCATGTTTGTTGTATTTTGCTACTAATAACTTCAAAACAAGCAAGTTATATATTAAAATTTTTAAATTTAAATTCCTTTCTCTGTTACAGGATCAATCATGTATGGACTTCCTTGTGTATAGTTTGGACACTGATGATGATACTATTCTGGAGAAAACACTAGATATTTTGAAATTGTTTATAGAAAATGAAAAGTCACATTCAATGCTCAAGTCATATTTTTCTCTTATAGAAAACATCAGACTCATAGAAAAAAGGTAGGTATATCACGAAACTGACTGCAATGTGAATGAGGGATTCACTGTAGATGATTCATTTGTAACTGGTAGAGATTTATCTACATAAGGCAGCAGATTTTGAACTAATTAAAGCTTGCTCTTTATTCTTTTCCTTACAGAAACAATATTTCGTCAGAAATCAAGCAGTTAGCCCAAGATCTTCATACAAAACTATACAATGTATCCAATGTTACCCATAACTCACCCAAAAAGTCTCCATTTTCATCTGTACAAAACACATTTGTGTTCCATATTGAAGGCCTTTACTCAGTAAGTATTTAAATGTATCTGCACTATTCTTATTGTATGAGGGTTATGAAGAAAAAGATAAATAATAAAAACCCTGAAGTAGCAATTAATTTTTCTTTATATTTTTCTCACCAGCAAAATGAGATTGACCTGGAAAGAGCTGTGATTCGACTGCGAGGTGTGATATCAATTCAGACAGATGTTGAACATCAAAGGTGTATTGTGAGAACAACACCCTCCATAGACCAGTACAAGATTGCTCAGCAAATAGTAGACAATACTCGAATGCGACCGCGCCTTGTAGCGAAAAACAAAAATCAACAAGAGGTAGGTATAATTCTACGACTAGAATAATCCATCTAAATAAATAAAATTTTACTCTTGTCTATATACATTGCTTTGAAATCTCGAGATTGCTTTGAAATCTCGAGTCCTGAGAAACACAAATTCCTTTTTCAAAATTTTGGCCGTAAATAGTGCCCAACCCGTACATTTCTCGATCGAGTCCTGAGAAACACAAATTCCTTTTTCAAAATTTTGGCCGTAAATAGTGCCCAACCCGTACATTTCTCGACTGAGTCCTGAGAAACACAAATTCCTTTTTCAAAATTTTGGCCGTAAATAGTGCCCAACCCGTACATTTCTCGAACCTCGACCCATGGACACTTTTAATCTACCTACATCCTAAAATTAAGTTCTCTAGAAAGTTTGAGCGACCTGAGTCACGAGGTGAAGTCCTGAGAAACACGAACTCCTTTCGATCCGGTATCATTTCTCGAAACTCGGGCCAGTTATACATTCGATCTACCGCCTCTGTGTAAGTTTGACCGATTTCGGCCGAAATCTAAAGTCCCAAGAAACGCAAGCTCCTCTAGAAATTTTTCAAAAATTTGACCGTAAAAAGCAGACCGTAATTTGTAAGTAGGTAATTATCTAAATTTTCTACTCTCTGTTGTTTCAGATATTCATAGACATATTAAAACCTAAGAAACTTGATGAATCAGAAGAGGAATCATCAGACCAAGATCTCCCTGCTTACCTCCCTGAAGAAGATGAGGATGATGATGACAGCAGCTACCATCCCAAGAGTATTCTATCCTTCCAATATTTCAGAGATAACGCGTCCACCCTGATCCATTCTGCAGCGCGCCTCATAAACTCCTTCTATTGTTGATATTCCTTGTTTTAAATTTGTATAACAATACCATACACTCTTGTCATATATGTAATATAATTCTTCCTACACTTTCAAACTGACTTCAATATTGCCTAAGCCTAATGCTGTAGTACTTAGTGCTATATGCAGTGGGGGTAAAGTTGTTTTTTGTTTACTGTTCTGTGCTTAATCAAATGAAGCCAATTAATGCTACCTATTTAAGCTTGGAAGAATTATGTAATATAATTCTTCCTACACTTCCAAACTGACTTCAATATTGCCTAAGCCTAATGCTGTAGTACTTAGTGCTATTTGCAGTGGGGGTAAAGTTGTTTTTTGTTTACTGTTCTGTGCTTAATCAAATGAAGCCAATTAATGCTACCTATTTAAGCTTGGAAGAAAAAGTCGAAATTAGACAAAAGTCTACTTTACGTCGGCCATATACTATCAGATATGAGGTAGATCTGACACTCGGACCTGTTCAGCCGTACCTGTCAGGTCTACCTGATGGTGTATGTGCTCATTAGAGGCGGACCTGTCAGGACTACCTGAAAGTGCCTGGTTGCCCTTAAAGTTGGTTGTTTGGTATCAAATGCTGGGAATTGACTACCAGGTCATTTTCCTAATGCACCTGCTACTTTTGCTTAAAAGGTGATTTTCTGCTTTCACGTGCTTCACTATGATAAGTATCATAAATGTGTAGTACGTATTTTCTTTTTGTATTCTTACTAAGTACCTAGATACCTTTTTTTAAGATCGAGAATCTGTTAAAAATTACGATCCTCCTCTCTCAGAAAGATAAAGCTTTTTCTTATCCGAATGGAAGAAATTTTTTCTATCTCGGATATCGGATCTCAACTGTTACAGTTTAGGCTGTACCTATATCTGAGATATTTTTTAGATTTTCCAATAAAATATGACCCTTTACTGTCAAATTTGTATTTGCAGGTAAAGAGTTTTGTACCTACATACATATTATAAATTATAATTGACATAATTGTTTCGGTGTTTTTTGTTGAGTACGAGTATAAATAAATTTGTATTTAAAAAAAAAAGCTATCGAATTAAGTTGATTTTTCAAATACATGATATTTTATTAGCAGATTTATTACTTGAAAGTTCAACTGTGGTTGTATTTTTTTATATGAATTGCAGTTACCTAGAATAAAATAATACATTATAATTTCTAGCTTTGATTTACTTGGAAAATGGAGAGGTTAGGTTTTTATATCGCAAAGTTAGCGATCGTAAAAAGGTACCTATACTTTATCTCCAAAAGAGCTGTCAGCTGTAAAATATTTAAATGATATTATTTTATTTATTTCACATACCTAGGAGGTACTGAAATGATAACATAGAAAGTAAAAATGCCTAATGAAGTACCAGTGGAAATGAAAAATTAAATTTTACGTACATACTTACCGCATTATTGGGAAAACTTAGCTAACACACTGTATTTAAGTGAAGGAAGGGCACAATTTTTCAAACACACTGTTTTGTAGTTCTCAAACTGACCGCTAGTATCTCTGGTTTCGTGATGAACTTGTGTTAAAATTTATATACGTTTATTTTTTCCTCCTTAGGCATACAGCCTCCGTGGCGCAATTGGCTAGCGCGTTCGGCTGTTAACCGAAAGGTTGGTGGTTCGAGCCCACCCGGGGGCGGATTTTTTGCAATTTATTTTTTCCTTCTTTGACACACAGCCTCCGTGGCGCAATTGGCTAGCGCGTTCGGCTGTTAACCGAAAGGTTGGTGGTTCGAGCCCACCCGGGGGCGGATTTTTTGATTATTGTAACTATACTTTAAAGAGAAGATAATTTTAAACCACGGTAAGTATTCAATACCATCATAGATGATGTAGAATTTCTTTTGGCTTGGGTAGGTACACACATGCCACCTATCAATCAGGACCTTTACTTGCATTGGATAATCCAGTTCTGAAGATGTTGAAACAATTCCTCCAAAATGTTTGTGAAAACAACAGTTAGAACACCTTACCTCTAGCATGGAAAGAAAGAAAGAAAAAAAATCACCTATTATTTCCACAATTACCCACTGTCAGCTAAATGGCTATGTCTTTTGTCACTACAGGTCAAATAAAAGGATGAATGGCACTTTTACAGTTCCGTCAACAACACATGCTACTTCAAATGTTACTGAAATCCCAATTCTGACTACTGTGCCACCAGATGTGATCAAACCAAGGGACACCACTGTCTATTTAGTGGCACTGGTGTCTGCCATCTCATTCCTGATTCTCTTTGTTTCTGTGGTAAGCAAATAACTATCCAGAGGGAAGGGAGGAATGCACTTTCTGTATATTATTATATTTATTACACATGAGACTACTTTGTCTGGGGCAAACTTTATTGAAATGTCCTAAACAGATGTTCATTCTTGGAATGTCTAGCTGTATCCTATCCTGCCCTCTTCTATTAAAGGAATTTTGAAAGAGAAAGAAAGAATACAGATAATTGTATTAAAATTATTTAATGTAAAACTTTGAAAAGTTGCATTTTATTATTGACTGTACAAAAACATTGTTTTGATATAATAATTTAACAAGTTTTGAACTTATGAATATTATACTTAGCTGAATATTGAGGACTCATTTATAACTGAAAGAAGATAACAAACTAGGTCCAGGTTTCTATGGATACAACATGGTTGAGAAGGGGATGAAAAGAATTTGTGCAGCAATAAAGTTGGGTATTACTGGGACTACTTATCTCAAGAATACAATGACATAAAACCTGGGCTACCTACCCATTTGGTATTCTCAACATCTAGTGATTCAAGTTAAAAATATAGATGATAGATGGCAAGGTAAATAATTGATTTACCTACTTCAGAATCAAACTGTTCAGCTTAAAATTAGGTTGTAACAATTTTTTTTATTTTTAGTCTAATATTTATTAATGTTTGGAATTTACATGTGTAGTGGCAGATGATACCAATAGGAAGGGTTCATTTATTTATTTTTAGTCTAATATTTATTAATGTTTGGAATTTACATGTGTAGTGGCAGATGATACCAATAGGAAGGGTTCATTTATTTAATATTTTTAAAATATCTTTTCATAATTAAATTACATACATAAAGTTTCCATAAAATAGGCACTTGTGAACCCAACCTCCATGTTAAAAGGTACCTGTGGAGCAAAATGGCCTGCCTGGAATGGTTTTCCATCATTCTCTTATTTTTTCTTACCATTGCTAACAGCAGCACTTTTGTTTTTTTCTTTCAACACTTTGGCTCTCAAAGTTTCTTTGTAATCCAAAATGTTTCCTTCCCATTTAGTGACCTTTCCATTCTCACAGATCCAGATTTCTTCTGCAACTTGATTGATTAATCTGAAGTCGTGACTCACTAGCACAAGTCCACCTTCAAAATCATTGATAGCATCAGCAAGGGCATCAATAGTTTCCATATCCAAGTGATTGGTAGGTTCATCAAGCAGTAGTAGATGAGGTGCTTGCCAGGCTAGGTATGCAAACACAACTCGACACTTCTGACCATCTGATAATTGGCGAATAGGACAAACCTGTTGTCTTCCAGTCAGACCATACCTGCCAATGATCTTCCTCATCTCTTCTCTATCTTTCACCTCAGGGAAAGATTGTAACATGTAATCTAAAGGTGAAATATCAAGGTCCAGAAGTTCATGTAAATGCTGGTGATATCTGGCAAACCTAAGATGGGAATTTTTCCTTACCATACCTACAGATGGAGTCAAATCTCCATAGATAAGATTTAGCAGGGTACTCTTTCCGGCACCATTAGGACCTACTAAAGCAAGCCTAGTGTCCAAATCAATTCCAAATTCCAAGTTACGATAGATCCAGGGGCCATCATCTGAGTAACGGAAGCTTACATTTTGTACCATAATTACAGGAGGAGGGATTTTCCCACAAGATGGAAAAGTAAAGGTTACTGTTTTATCAGTGGTTACCTTATCTGTCAAGCCTTGGTTCACCATCTTTGCAAGTGTTTTTTCCTTACTCTGAGCTTGTCTTGCCAGCTTTGCACTTCCATGACCAAATCTAGCAATGTAGTTCTTCATATGAGCAATTTGATCCTGTTCCCAATTATACTGCTTCATCTGATTCTCGAGCAATTCTAGACGTGTCTTACAAAATGCTTCATAGTTACCACCATAGTACTTCAACTTTCTTTTATCCAAATGAATGATATTAGTACATACTCCATTGAGAAAATCTTGAGAATGTGAAATGATTACTAAAATTCTCTTGTATGTTTTCAACTCCTCTTCAAGCCACACACAAGCATCTAAATCTAAATGATTAGTAGGTTCATCAAGAAGCAACAGATGGGGCTTAACGTAAAGGGCTCTAGCTAATGCTATTCTCATTCTCCAACCTCCAGAAAAGTCTTTTGTTTTCTTCTGTTGCATCTCTTTGGTGAAGCCAAGACCATGTAGAATATTAGCTGCTCTAGCTTCAGCAGTATCAGCACTGATGTCATCTAATCTGTCATAAATATCCATCAGCTGTTCTTGTGACTCATCATCTTCACATGCAACCAACTGCTCTGCCAGTTTCTCTAATCTGACTCGTTCTTCATCAACCTCCATGACACATGTCAATGCAGACTTATCAGATGCTGGCATTTCTCTTGTCAAGTGAAATATGTCAATATGATCAGGAACTGGGACTTCTCTGTTTCCTAGAACAGCAAGAAGTGTAGATTTACCACTTCCATTCAAGCCTAACAATCCATATCTACGTCCACAATTCAACTCCAACATAGTATCTTGAAGAAGTTCACATCCATGAAATGTAATGGAGAAGTTGGCAATTTTGACATCCCTGGATTTAGGATGGACTGCTAAACTTCCCGTACAAGCTCTAGCCTCTGCATTGAGCTTCGCATCAGCCTCCAATTTTCTACAAAGAGCTTCTTCTGGACTGATCTCCTCTGGTTCTTGTTTAACACCATTTGTGATTTGCTCGGGCTTGACATCATTAGTGGCACTGGTAGTAGGTTTCTTCGGGGCTGCGGCACCTCTACCTTTTGCTTGTTCTTTCTTTTTTTGCTGTTGCTTCTTCTTGGCGTCGGAAGGCATAGTAGAGTCGTGAGTTTGTGATATGTATTTACACCACTATTTTACATGAAATAAGAGAAAAAATATGGAACTCTACCGAATATTGAACTCACTACCCTACTTTCCTACTTTCCTTTACGGAATACGGAGTTCGAACTTTTTTACTTTTTTTGGATCTCGAATATTTTCAAAATTTTGTGCTCGTTGATTTCACATGTTGGAACTTGGAACAGGGAAAATGAAATAAAAAATTAAAAATGTCTGCCAGTCTTTAGTCAGGCCCGATTTCACAAATTTAGAACCAGGGTCCAGAGTTCAAGACCCCCGCATACGCAGCACACGTCAAGCAATTTGCTACTCACATGACAATCCATTTTATTCCCTGGATTCTTGGGACGGGACGTGCCAGAATTCCAGCATAGTTGGGCCACAATCTTCTATTCATCTGACCCTGGCCTAGTGATGGGCCGAGTGAATGATTTTACTCGAGTGGACTCGAGTTTGACTTCACTCGAGTCCACTCGATTATTATTTTGTTCCACTCGAGTGGAAAAACTATTCATTGGGTTCTCTGACCCGAGTCCACTCGCGCACTCGCCACATATTATTGCAACATACAGTTTCTATTCGAGTACAAATCTATTCGTCAGAAAAACTATTCGTTTGAACGAGTTGAATGATTCACTACCCCCCTCTCCCCTCTTGCCTCTTACTAGATGATGATGCAAGAAAGAGAACTGAAGAGGGGGAGGGGTATAGTGGTATACCCGTATGCCGAGAGTTTCCGAACGAAAACCCGAATATCTACGACTCGCTCGCCTACTCGACTCTCGAGTGAGAAATCGGCGCGGCGCGGTGTGATTAGGTATTCAACTCGATTAATTTCCACTCGAGTTACAACTCGAGTTGGAAAATAATCGAGTAGAAAATAATCGAGTTGAAAAATCTCACTCGAGTCCCATCACTACCCTGGCCTAGACGCCCCATCTTGGTGGACGGGCCTGAGTAGGTAACTGTGGGGGGGAAATAACTAGTGGGAAATTTGAAAGAAGGGATTTTTTGTTTATCCCTTACTGGGCCTGTTGATAAAAAGTAAACAATTCAGTAATTCAGTTTTTTTACCTTTTAAAAATTTTGAAAAGGAAAGGAAAAAGGAATAGGAATTTGAGGAAATGAGAAAGATCACCTACCATTTTATTTAATTTTAATTTTTTCTAAGTGAAACCTTATCTTTTAAAGACTTGAGTTAGCTTACCTCTTCTCTACTGTCTCTTTTTTACTTTACCTTTTAATAAAAATTTTGAAAAGGAAAGGAAAAAGGAATAGGATTATAGGAATTTAATTTGAGGTTTGAGGAAATGAGAAAGATCACCTACACCTACCATTTTATTTAATTTTAATTTTTTCTAAGTGAAACCTTATCTTTTAAAGACTTGAGTTAGCTTACCTCTTCTCTACTGTCCTCTGTTCTGCTAGCTCTGGCTCTGGTGATTGCTTGCAATGATAAACCTTACAGTCAACACCTCTTCTTGAAACGTTACCAATGAATTCAAATCAACACAAGATACCTATCATGTAATCGTACTTGTAGTAAATTAGTAAAACTATACTTTAAAGAGAAGATAATTTTAAACCACGGTAAGTATTCAATACCATCATAGATGATGTGGAATTTCTTTTGGCTTGGGTAGGTACACACATGCCACCTATCAATCAGGACCTTTACTTGCATTGGATAATCCAGTTCTGAAGATGTTGAAACAATTCCTCCAAAATGTTTGTGAAAACAACAGTTAGAACACCTTACCTCTAGCATGGAAAGAAAGAAAGAAAAAAAATCACCTATTATTTCCACAATTACCCACTGTCAGCTAAATGGCTATGTCTTTTGTCACTACAGGTCAAATAAAAAAAATCACCTATTATTTCCACAATTACCCACTGTCAGCTAAATGGCTATGTCTTTTGTCACTACAGGTCAAATAAAAGGATGAATCACCTATTATTTCCACAATTACCCACTGTCAGCTAAATGGCTATGTCTTTTGTCACTACAGGTCAAATAAAAGGATGAATGGCACTTTTACAGTTCCGTCAACAACACATGCTACTTCAAATGTTACTGAAATCCCAATTCTGACTACTGTGCCACCAGATGTGATCAAACCAAGGGACACCACTGTCTATTTAGTGGCACTGGTGTCTGCCATCTCATTCCTGATTCTCTTTGTTTCTGTGGTAAGCAAATAACTATCCAGAGGGAAGGGAGGAATGCACTTTCTGTATATTATTATATTTATTACACATGAGACTACTTTGTCTGGGGCAAACTTTATTGAAATGTCCTAAACAGATGTTCATTCTTGGAATGTCTAGCTGTATTAGAGGGGAGGGAGGAATGCACTTTGTGTATATTATTACATTTATTACACATGAGACTACTTTGTCTGGGGCAAACTTTATTGAAATGTCCTAAACAGATGTTCATTCTTGGAATGTCTAGCTGTATCCTATCCTGCCCTCTTCTATTAAAGGAATTTTATTTGTGTTAAGCATAAATGCTTGTCACAAATGTCATTCCCCACTTACTGCACTACGCTAAATTTCATGACTTGACTTGGACTTGAACCACCAACCTCCAGATCTGAAGTCCACCGTGCTAACCACTACACCTCTGAGGTTGGGCCTCCTCTATTATTCTCTGGATGATAAGATCTATGTTGTTGCAGTTCACTATATATTTTTTTTTTAATATACACTACATTTCAGATGCTGTTCTACTTAAGAAAGAAAAGACTGGACAAACTGAGACATCAACTAATGCCATTCTATTCATTTGATCCTCCCTCCTCTATTATTCTCTGGATGATAAGATCTATGTTGTTGCAGTTCACTATATATATTTTTTTAAATATATATTCACTACATTTCAGATGCTGTTCTACTTAAGAAAGAAAAGACTGGACAAACTGAGACATCAACTAATGCCATTCTATTCATTTGATCCTCATGAAGAAGATGGAGATTGGGAATCAGATCTTCTAGATGACAACATGCCTGTTAGTGGAAAGAGAATAGTAAGCATACAACTCATTCATAAAATGATTTAGACTGCTAGAGTAAAATGACTTGTAAAGTCTGTCTCTCAAAGGAAGATGTTTTCATACATAGGGTCTGTGAGTAGACACCATAGAAAATTTATTAACAGCCAAGGTGTTGAAGTTGAAAATTCAGATCTTTATGGTGGAACCAGTTTTGTGTTTTACAATGATAAGAAAGGAAAATACACCTTTTCATGAAACACAAACCCCTGACACCAATGTTTTCTTCTCTGGCAGGACTACAAGTCAGTTGAATTTGCCAAAGCAGGAGTAGTCCAGTCAAGGCGACTATAAAGCTGTGATCTCATGGAGGAAGTGTGTGTTCTGCTGTAGCTGGATCCTTGGTCAGCCAGGTTAGGTAATATGCCACTCATTTGTAGAAAAAGAGATTTAAGAAAAATAGCTCTCCTATAAAGTTATGAATTCCTAGATAGCACTCCTTTTCTGCAAATGAGTGGCATGGTATGAATTCAGACATATCTTGGCTTGATTGATTAGATTTACCTTCTAAACAAAGGTGAGAAATTGTTTCTTTTAAATATTGCTTACCTACACGTTCATAATAATACTTGTGTACTTAATTATTACAAGGTGGCCCAAATGTTGTGCTTTTTTCTCCCAAATTATTTATTTGATTTTATTTGTGCTTATTTTGACATCCGAAGTAAGTAGTAGTTTTTTTTTTTCTATTGGATTCTACCGAATATTGAACTCACTACCCTACTTTCCAGTTTCCTTTACGGAATACGGAGTTCAAACTTTTTTACTTTTTTTGGATCTCGAATATTTTCAAAATTTTGTGCTCGTTGATTTCACATGTTGGAACTTGGAACAGGGAAAATGAAATAAAATAGGGATGGGTAAATATTCTCTGAGTCGATTCAAAGAGTCGAATATTTCAAAAGAATCGTGAATCGCGATTCTTAAATTCAAAGTGTATTTGAAAAGGGATGAGGGGGAGACATAATTTCGACCCTGTGGTCTGAATCAATTTTCTAGTCAGCTTACTTTCATTAGTAGAATAATGAATCGTATGTTTATGTTAGATAGTTTAGTAATCCAATTTGGGTTTTGTGGTCATATTTTTTACTCCCTACTGATATTTTTTCTCTCTTAGGCGCTTTAACTATGTGTTAAAACATGTCGTTCGCGCTAAGAAAGGGGCTTTTGAGATGGGAAAAAGTGTTTCCCCTTGGGGTACTTTTTCGGGGCTTTCCTGATACCATTAAATTTTTACTGTCCATGACACCTCAGTTGCTATTTTGCGACTTTCATTTTGGGTATTTAATTATGGAGATGTTATATAAGCCCGAGTATAATGAGTTAATAAGTCATGGGCCACCTTCACCATGTGGATACCCTGGTTTTGAAGAAACTCTCGTCAGGAGAAGACTATAATAAACATTCTGTATATTGTCACGGCCAAAGCTACGCCACTTAGCTCATTTTTTTTATATACATTTTTTTTTTTCTTCAATTTTACAGAATCAAGAAAAAACTGTATGATAGGCGGTGTTGTTAGCTAAAAAAATTGGCGGTTCAAAAAAAAAGTTATAACAGCACTATCTTTTGGAATTTCTGAAAACCACTTCGTCACAACGTGTAGAATAACAAACACTTTCAGATAGCCCAAAAATTTCGAAATTGATCAATGTGATTTCTCAATCACATTGATTGATCTCAGGTACCATAAGCTTTGTACAAAACAATACAGTTCGAAATTGAAAGAATCGGACTTGGGCAGAGTAATTTTGGCAGCGACGATATGTAGGTATTTCAAATGAATAGGAAAGACTTCGTTTTTTTACAATTTATTTGTATTTTTTGTATTTTACCATTTAAAATCTCGAACTAAACTTTTTAAATATAATAACGTTTAAGGAGCTATTGCTGTAAGTTTATGAAACCACAGATATAAACTAAAATTTCTATCTTCAGTTCAGCTTCAGATGCCTCAGTATTACTTTAAGGAGCTATTGCTGTAAGTTTATGAAACCACAGATATAAACTAAAATTTCTATCTTCAGTTCAGCTTCAGATGCCTCAGTATTATTCACAACTCGGAACCGTTTGACTCCAATGGAAATAATATTCCATGTGTATTTTTAACAGTACTTCGTCAAAAAATAAATCTATATACATCTTTGTAATCGCTTATCTTCTATTTCTTAGTCCATGTGAAAAAGTATTTGGAAATCGAGCTGACCGAAAACCTGGCCAACACTAGGTTTTTTTTTTAATTTGTTTAGGCCTTTAGGCTCTTGTTTTATATTTTTAATTCTTGGCCAGAAATAATGAAGGGAACCAAGCTTTACCAGAATCAAGTTTTCGGTCAGCCCAAAATAAAAATATTATGACAGCACGGCGCGGCGTGAGTACGTACACTATACAAGAAACCAGAATCATAACTCGCAAAAAAAAAATATATATATACCTATATAGTATTTTTTATTATTCTATAAGATGATAGTCAAGAAAGCAGATCACTCCATACCAACCAAGTTTACTACTTGGTACTTACTATCTCGCTGTATTTTTCCTTGCTTTGAAGGTAAAATGCCTGCCTTGCTAGCGCTAGGTCGCAGGTTCGTTTCCCTATGATTGAAGAAGGTATTTTAAGTTAGGATATCAGTGTCCCTTTAGGATTAGAGTCACACTGCCCCCTTTTTTTTCTTCTTCAATATGGAATAATGTTACTCTTTCAGATTGAAGATACCCCACCTTATCACAGTTAAGGAGAGCTAATTTTAAGCTAGAATCGGCGCTAATAAAGTAGGAAAATTAAGCAACTTTTTTTTATTATTATTTTAAAAGGGATGAGGGGGAGACATAATTTCGACCCTGTGGTCTGAATCAATTTTCTAGTCAGCTTACTTTCATTAGTAGAATAATGAATCGTATGTTTATGTTAGATAGTTTAGTAATCCAATTTGGGTTTTGTGGTCATATTTTTTACTCCCTACTGATATTTTTTCTCTCTTAGGCGCTTTAACTATGTGTTAAAACATGTCGTTCGCGCTAAGAAAGGGGCTTTTGAGATGGGAAAAAGTGTTTCCCCTTGGGGTACTTTTTCGGGGCTTTCCTGATACCATTAAATTTTTACTGTCCATGACACCTCAGTTGCTATTTTGCGACTTTCATTTTGGGTATTTAATTATGGAGATGTTATATAAGCCCGAGTATAATGAGTTAATAAGTCATGGGCCACCTTCACCATGTGGATACCCTGGTTTTGAAGAAACTCTCGTCAGGAGAAGACTATAATAAACATTCTGTATATTGTCACGGCCAAAGCTACGCCACTTAGCTCATTTTTTTTATATACATTTTTTTTTTTCTTCAATTTTACAGAATCAAGAAAAAACTGTATGATAGGCGGTGTTGTTAGCTAAAAAAATTGGCGGTTCAAAAAAAAAGTTATAACAGCACTATCTTTTGGAATTTCTGAAAACCACTTCGTCACAACGTGTAGAATAACAAACACTTTCAGATAGCCCAAAAATTTCGAAATTGATCAATGTGATTTCTCAATCACATTGATTGATCTCAGGTACCATAAGCTTTGTACAAAACAATACAGTTCGAAATTGAAAGAATCGGACTTGGGCAGAGTAATTTTGGCAGCGACGATATGTAGGTATTTCAAATGAATAGGAAAGACTTCGTTTTTTTACAATTTATTTGTATTTTTTGTATTTTACCATTTAAAATCTCGAACTAAACTTTTTAAATATAATAACGTTTAAGGAGCTATTGCTGTAAGTTTATGAAACCACAGATATAAACTAAAATTTCTATCTTCAGTTCAGCTTCAGATGCCTCAGTATTATTCACAACTCGGAACCGTTTGACTCCAATGGAAATAATATTCCATGTGTATTTTTAACAGTACTTCGTCAAAAAATAAATCTATATACATCTTTGTAATCGCTTATCTTCTATTTCTTAGTCCATGTGAAAAAGTATTTGGAAATCGAGCTGACCGAAAACCTGGCCAACACTAGGTTTTTTTTTTTTAATTTGTTTAGGCCTTTAGGCTCTTGTTTTATATTTTTAATTCTTGACCAGAAATAATGAAGGAAACCAAGCTTTACCAGAATCAAGTTTTCGGTCAGCCCAAAATAAAAATATTATGACAGCACGGCGCGGCGTGAGTACGTACACTATACAAGAAACCAGAATCATAACTCGCAAAAAAAAAATATATATATACCTATAT
>NW_007377596.1:138489-149554 GCF_000475195.1 Diaphorina citri
AAAGCAGAGAATACAGTTTATGTAATTACTGTGGTTTTTAATAGTAGGTAAAAAAAAATCACGAGTTTTATAAACAAACAAGATTCTGACTCAAGTCCCTAGGATATTTATTATTATTGTACGATATTTACATGTAGTATACAAAATAAATAAATCTCCCCATGTTACCGTAGTAATTGACCTGTTAATTTTTGGAGTCATGAGAGATGGACAAAATCCTTGGAATCTTTCACAGGTCATCCAAGTCATCCAAAATGTCATTAGCACAAATAGAAATAGCTGGTCTATCATTAGGTTTCCAGCAAGTACACACTTGAATAGCCTGTTTGGATAATTTCTTTGCTATTGTGTCTGAAACAATTCCTGTGAATACTTTCTTTTGTTCAGGATTAGCTTTCAAGAAAACTTCGGAATTGAAAGCACCATCTGAGTTGAATATATCGGCAAAAGCATTGTAGTCATGGTCAATGTCCAAAGTATCAGATAGCTCTTCGTTTCCTCTGACATTACGGGGTTTGGACTCGCTGAGTAAAAACACTTGGTCTTCGTCAAATCCTGCGATATCTTCGTCTTGTTTGTCCTTTACAGAAGCTTTGATTGGTCCAACATATATAACTCTAGCACCAATACCTTCGGCGATTATTAGTGGGTACGCAGTTGTTAAAGAATCAACGGGTCTTCTCTTGGGTAAAGTTGATCCTACTAGAATAATGGCTCTAGCACTTCCAGGTCTGAACGGGTAAATGGCTGCTTGGTGCAAGGCACTGGTTAGACTCTGGTCGCCCAGTAGATTCAGAGATTTAAGGAACCATTTGACTCTTGCTTCAGGTGTCTTAGCTTGAGAGAACTCTGAAGTTATATCTTTATCAGAGGTATCTACGAAAGATATCTTGGCACTATTGGCATCAAATTCAAACTCGCCATCTTTTGTGAAAAGCTGTGGCCAAGCAGTACTACCATAACCAATCAATGAGAAATGAGGGTCCGTCAAACCTACCTTCTTAAGGTCTTCAGTAAGGGCAGGTATGAGAGGAAGAACTAGATTCTTATAGACTTCTTCGTTTTTAACATCTTCTTCTACAACTAGAACAATATCTGCCCTTGAGTACGGTGGTTCGAATCCCTTTATTCTCTCTGAACCCTGATCAGGGCAAGTGACGTATTCCTGACAACTGAAGGGAATGGTCAACCAGAAGCCTCCAGCCAAATTGACAGCAGTACTATATGCTGCAGCAAACTGGCAGGCTTTCTCTTCTTTCTGTTCATGCGTTGATAGTTTGTTGATTTCGTTACTGCAGGCTTCGAGGTAGGGCTTTATGTTGATAAATACATGGCCACTCGACAGGGTACTGTTTCCATGGAACAAGTCTTTGCACTCACTTGATTTTTCAGACACCTCGGTGATTTTAGCAGGACTTGCACATCCTCCCACGGCATAACTGTTGTAGAACTCAGATTTATCATCTGTGTGCTTTCCATTTGGCAAGGTAAAATCTAAATAGGGCTCCAGATTATGTGCTCCCAAGAGACCGTGTACTTTGTTTTGATAATAGCCATTGACAATGACGGAACATAAGTCAAAGGTGTCGGAGCAGGAAACATGGATACCTGAGAGTCCAAGCACAACCACTTTGCCATACTGCCTCCAAGAATGTAGGTTCTTCGATCTGACTGGATATTCAGTTGCAGCACCATTCAACTTGATCTTCTTGTCAACAAATACCTCGACCTCATCTTCCTTATCTGTTACAACCACGCTTGATAATTTCCCGTTTTGAACTTTGATGCTGACAGAGAAATTGTTGTTCTTAAGGTCTTGAGCTAAAACGTAGGAGCAGGATCCTGCTAGTGGTAACCATTTGCCATTATATGTAAATACATAACCCTTGTCTACAATCAATCCAATGGCCTTATAAGGAGGTAAGAGCTCCTCAGGTTTCAACAAGCCTCGGAACGCTGTGTATATACCTTGGGATATTTTGAATGGCAGTTCTCCGTTGAGATATGTGTTGAATGTGCTAACATGAATGGAGCCAAACTTCAATGGGTATTTGAAAAGACCTAGAGTTGGAATCGGTAAAAGCACAGATGATGGTTTCAACAATTCTTCATTGGTGCCAGTTGGTTTAAATGCAGGTATGAATGCAAAGAGAGACTTGAAAGCTTCAAGGAACTTGTCTAATAATTTTTTCAATTCTTCTGAATCCAAGTTTATTTTCTTGTCAGAGTCAGTGATTTTCTTCAAGTAGTCAATTAAAGCGTCAGCAAAGTTTTGGAGCTCTGGCGTAGGAAGAGAATCTTTCAGACTTTCTAAAACTTCCAAGATTACACTTAATACATTTTCTGGAACTTGTAAGTTTTTAAATTCTTCTATCTTTTCTTGGATAAGTGGATAAACTGGCAAAGATTTAACTTGTTCGGCTAGCCTTCGGTAAACTTCAGCGGTTTCTACTTGTACTTGGGCGTACCATTTGGCTACAACTTTTCCCACTCCTAAGAAAAGGTCATTTCCAAATGCTGTAATACCTTTGAAGTCAGCTTCGTGTTTCTTTAATTCGTCGATGAAAGTATTGACCAATGTGACTCCTGTTTTCAAAACGCTATCTATCGCTTCAATGGCGTATTTACTAATCTTGGCGTACGCGTCGGATATAGCAGGTGCCAGGTTTATAAAGGCTTCAGATATTTTATTAGCTAAGTCAAATGACACAGTGGTCACGGTTTCCAATACATGAGTAAATGCTTCAAAAAGAGTTACGAAACTTTCGAGGAAATCATTGAAGGTATTCTTAACATGTTCAGCGGTATCTTTCAAAGCCTTATCGTTTGCGATTTCTTCTTTCAATTCTTTGAGCTGGTTGTTGATAGCTGTTAACACAGGTTTCAAGTTGGGTTTAGCTTTTGTAAGTTCTGCAGAGCGATATGCAGACTCCTCCCTAAATTCTTTTCCAATCTTTGTTACAACGTCTGTATGGTCTTTAAGAATTCCTTTGAAATCGTCTTTAGAGGTGACAACCAGGTCTTTAATATCATCTAAAGAAACAGCTTCAGATGGTTTCAAGAAGTTTTCTTGGTCGAATTTAAGCGTAGCAACAGCAACTTCAACTTTCTTTCCATCTTTTAAAGCCGTGACTTGGACTTCAGCTTTGGTGTTGTAGTTGAATTCTCCTTTGAAACCCAGCTCTCTCTCGGGTTTGTCATGGCATTTCCATTTCAATACGTAGTCGAGTATAGCTTTCTTGTTAATCGTAAGGCGCTCTCCAAACTTATTTCCATTAATCTCGTGTTTAGACGTGTATTCCAAATAATTATCTTTTTGGTTGATTTTTAATTCTTCGATTCCTTTCCATTGAATTAAATCGAAAAGTAACACTTTTCCTGAAAACTTCTGTTTAGAATATTCAAAATGAATAAGTCCTTCCCTTTTCTTGTTATTTTTGTCAGTGTATGATAAGGTAGTGTGGTCTTCTACTTTATCAGCGTCTATTAGGGTATAACCACCCAAAACGAAGTGCAAGTTCTGTTCCTTGCTGACAATTGAAAACTTGGTGTTTACTTTCTCACCATTTTCTCTTTTTTCACGATTAACTTGGAGATCGATCACAATATTTTGTCCTTTCTTCTGGAACACATCAATGTCAACATTGGCATCAATAACATTAGCCCAATCCTTCAAGAACTCACCTCTTCCACTGAGGGATAAATCCTTGGAAAGTGCAGGATGTGAGAACTTGACTTCTCCTGAGGCTGCCATGGTTCTCTGATCTTTGTCAAACGAGTTATCGTACTTAACAAGTAAACCAGTTTTTTGTTCAGGGGCACGGGTTTTGTCTAACCACAAGTTCGCTTCATAAAGTAAACCCTTTTCTTTCTTCAAGTCATATGTACTTTCCAAAGCCAAAGTGCGTTTTGGGAGTGCCACAATCACACCAGCTTTAGTACTTTCAAAGTAAACGTTGTATTCAATTTTATCAGTTGGGCTCCATTTGATTTCAAGTTGTTGATTGAGTGAAAAACCGTATCGTTTTGTAGAAGCCTTGAGAGAGAACGGGTGAGATTCTGGAAGTTTAGAATATTTCAGCAGTGGTCTAAAGTCCAGTTGAACGATCAATTCTTGTTCGTAGTCCAATACATCGGATCCCTTATACTTGTAGGAGAGTTCATTGACATAGCACTTGTCATCATTACAGTAGTTCCTGTATACGCGGAAAACTTCATCTGTGAACTTGTTTTCTCCTTCATATTTAATCTTCATCCCTTCACACACTACACTCACCTTATGCAGTTCTCCAGTTTCACCATCGGTGGATTTGTGTAATGTTTTCATTATGTATTTGAATGTAACAGGATAGGTTTTGTCTTCATATTTAAATGAACCAGCGCCTTCAACCACCTTTCTGTCACCTTCATCTTTGTAAACATAGTTTGAACTTCCTGTCACCAATACTTTTCCTCCACTCTTGACTGAGTATTGAATTTTTTGAGTTTCGCCTTTAGATGGTTTGTTTTCAACTTCAAATCTAATCTTATTCAAGTTGAGAACAGGACTGTCAAAGTTCAATTTGTAGGTAAAATCATCTACAGATCTAAGGTCTCCATCAACATCTGCATCAATGAAACCTCCTCCATTGGCAATCCATTGCAATTTTACGGCTGCTGCGATGTGATTTTTATCTTTTTTGTCATATTTCACATAGACTCGGGATTTGCCAGCGTTTTGTTCTACTGTGAAATCAAACTCGGGTTTGTTTTTCGTTAAATCAGTCTTCAATCCCAGCTTTACTTTTTTATCGTTTCGGATGAAAGACAATTCGGCGTTAACTCCTTTGTTATCCTTTAAAATTTTATTAGAACCAAAAATTTCTACTTTACCGGTCTTGGATTTTGTTCTACCGTGAAATCAAACTCGGGTTTGTTTTTCGTTAAATCAGTTTTCAATCCCAGCTTTACTTTTTTATCATTTCGGATGAAAGACAATTCGGCGTTAACTCCTTTGTTATCCTTTAAAATTTTATTAGAACCAAAAATTTCTACTTTACCGGTCTTGGGATGATTGGCAGTGACACTTAGCTTGCCACCGGTTTTATCTTGGAATGTTTCTCCTTTGATTGAAAGTCCAGCTTCTTGATTCTCCCATTTAACCGATAGACTGCCGTCAATTTTTCCTGGAACATTTTGTGCTGGAACTTCACCTGTCAATGATCCTGAGAAAGTACGCTTGGGTACAGAATGAGTTTCTACTTCACCATTGACGGAAATTCCTTTTTCTTTTCCATGAAGACCAAAGTTGACTCTTATAAACTTATCCTTATTCCATTTGAAACTGTTATCTGATTCAAGAACCGACTTGGATGTGTCAATATCAAAAGTATTGTCCGAGTTCAATCTAAATTCTTGTATACT
Organism: Diaphorina citri; assembly: GCF_000475195.1. Classification (NCBI taxonomy): domain Eukaryota; kingdom Metazoa; phylum Arthropoda; class Insecta; order Hemiptera; family Psyllidae; genus Diaphorina; species Diaphorina citri. The sequence goes on from NW_007377596.1 coordinate 143,893, forward strand.
GTTAGGGGAAGAGTATTTTTCATCAATTTTTCCAGCAACATTATATGATAGTTTCTTTCCTTTTAGAGCTAGTTCAAATTGACCTTCTCCAATTGAGGTCAAACCAAATTCCAATTTTGTGACCAGAGGTGGGAAACTTTTCTTTTCAAACAAGTCTAGATCTTCACTTAAGTATTCAGTTGACTGCTCTGTACTAAACTTGGCTCTATTTTCAGGAACGACAGATCCCTTTGCTTTGTGTTCGTAGCCATAAACCCACTTGTCTCCATTTACTAGTGAATACACATTTGCATCAACATCTACCAATGATTCTGATTCTCCAAGAAGCTTAAATTTGACGTCAGAATTGAATGTTTCTTTGGCAGGATCAATTTTGTCAACTTTAACATTTAAATTCAGTTTTTTGGGTAGTTTTGCTAAAGCCTCTGTCGTCTTGCCATCTCGAGCCAGTTCTAAATCGAATTTGTAATCACTCTCTGGGTCTTTTATGTTGCTTTCTCCGTTGTAATTGCCTTTCAAGATAGCTTCATTTGGGAATGTCAGGTCAAAGCTCCAGCTGTGTTTGCCATTTTGAACTAGATTATCAACTTTTGCATCAGCCTTAAATTTGGTTATGTAATTCAAGAGAGTGAATTGATTATCTGTGGCGAATCTCTTTTTGTCATCAGTCCATTTTAGTGATGTTTCAGTATCTAGACGCACTTTCTTGCTAGGATCTTTTTCAGCATCCAGTAAAATTTCAAAGAATCCTTTGTATTTTTCTCCATCAATGGTTAAAGATGTTTTAGATTGAACCGTTCTTTGCAATTTAGGAGCCAATAGTTGGATAGTAAAGTCATTGCTATATTCTTTTCCAGCAACAAATTTGAATGCTGCTTTACTCTTAAGTAAATCAGAAAGGTCGAGTTTGAAATTACCAGATGGAGAAGTTTTGGATAAGAGTACTTGACTTGAGGTCGACAGATAAGGATCATCTCCCAGAGTGACATCAATGTGAGTCTTAACTTCGCTTGAAGCCCATTTGTATCCAGTATCTATTTTCAAGGGTTTTTCTTCCTGAGGAAGAAACAGAGATGCTTGAATTCTTCTATTAATGGTATCTGGTTTCTTGCTGCTGGTTACATCAGCATTTAAAGAGTATTTTGCATTGCCAGCCTTTGATGTATCAGATGCAAAAGTGAGGGAGTTTGTGAATTTCTCTTTTTCGTCTGATACAATGACACGTTTGAGTTCAGCCTCTAGAGAGTTAGTCAAGAACTTATTCTTAAATGAAATGTCATACTCTCCGGACTTTTTCTGTCCTATCTTGGCATCTAGTTGACTGAGGAACGCTGCCTTCTCATATTTACCAGTGATGTCTATATTGATACTTGTACCCGCATCTTTTTTAAAATTAATTTTCGTGCTTGCCTTAGCGTTAACATTGAACAGAGGGTAAGAGAAATCATCGTCTTCAGAGAACTCAAAGTCGTGTGTTTCTCTGCTATAGATGGCGTGAGACTTTACATCGTAAGATAATCTAGATGTTTCACTCTGAGGATTGTTTCCATGCGTAAACTTAGTACGCGAGATAGTTTTTGCTTGTATTACTTTGCCCTGTTCTATCTTGGATTGAATAGTTGAATAATCATAGGCGATTCCAAAGTCAGGGTATTGTGATGGACGAACTTCAAAGTAAATATCGAGCTTCTGCTCTTGATCATTTTGGGAAAGCGGTGAAAGACAGTTGCTCCGGACCGTTGTTAGTGCCGTCGAATTTCAGACTAACCACACTGCTTCCTACGGCATTCAAACGCAGCGTCAGACCCAAACTGGTGGGATACAAAAGCTCAGCATCCAGGAACGTCATATGTTTTTTGAAGTCAAACTGCGGAAAGCAAATTAACTGGAATTAGGTTATATTTTTATCGTTGAAGTAAAATCTCCCTGATTCCCACTTTTGCCAATAACACATCCGGAAATCTCTTAGAACCTACCTAGATCCTTATAAACAGTTCAATTGTAAGACAGTACTTACCTATATTGAATTGTAATGAATTGAATGTGTTCTAAATATTTGTTAACATATTTAAATCATTTCAACATGAAATCCTGTGAAAAATGATCTCTTCTAATGATTTTGAAGATGAAGCGAACTCACGGGGGGAAAGACATGATATAAAATTATTATCTCTTAGGTTTAGAATTTAGAAACATTACCTTCTTTGTACTTTCTCTTTTAACAGCGTCTTCCGTGTCTTGCACAGCTTTTGCAGGAAGACATCCAACGAACTAGTCAGAATCGAAACCAGCAAAGTAAAGCTAGACAAGTTGATCGCAAACATCCTAAATCGGATAAGCACTTGAAGAAGAAAGAAGAAGAGTATTTGGCTTTAGGAGTCATACTCATAATTATAGGAATACAAACAGAGGATTGTGGAGAAGGGGAATTGAAGACGGAAATGCCGACCCCTATATTGAATTGATATTTAAATCATTTCAACATGAAATCCTGTGAAAAATGATCTCTTCTAATGATTTTGAAGATGAGGCGAACTCACCGGGGGAAAGACATGATATAAAATTATCTCTTAGGTTTAGAATTTAGAAACATTACCTTCTTTGTACTTTCTCTTTTAACAGCGTCTTCCGTGTCTTGCACAGCTTTTGCAATTGTATCATCCAAGTCAACGCTGTCCTCCAACTTTTCTCCATTGATGTGTCCCCAGCCAACACCAGAACCTAAAATCTTCACGTAGACATCGAGATCGTAGTCAATATCTCCTGACAATGCCACCTGTGAGAACAATGAAAACATAAACATATAAGTACAACGTTGAATTCATCATTTTCCGACGGATCAGAAGCGCTTGGTATCCGATCGGTTTACCATCTGGAACGTACCTACTGGTGGTTATGGGATGGACTTGTGAGGACATTTGAGGAGCTGTTCGAAGCCCCAACGAGAAAGGTGCGGTGGCATAAAGCCAGTTACGGAGAAATAATTACCTTCTACAGTAACAGCTTGCAGTCCTTGTTTTTTGCCTCCTTTTTTGGTGATCAGTTTAGAGTTGGAAGAGAGTTCAGGTATTTTGTATTCGAGGAAAGGTTTGTAGGTGCGGTGAGATCCACTGCCCGTGGTTTCAGCTCCCAGTTTGAAGGAATATTCCACTCCGTCACTCAACACTTTGCCAGAGATTGCTGACTGAGTGTTGCTCTTGATGATGGAACCTGGAAAAAAAAGATTAATTTTCTATATGGATTTGGACTTTGGAGGTCGTGTGTAGGTACATATTTTTATGGATATCAGCTAGCGAGAGTGAAAAAAAAGGCAAAACGCCTAAAACTAAGGGCCGGTTCGAGTATTTTTTACATTCTGAAAAAAAGTCGAAATTTTCGTCAAAAACGGCAAATTTTCGCCAAATCTGTTCGAGAAAGAAGAATTTGAAAAAAAAAAATTGGGTTCAATTTTTTTTCGATCAGCTGATTTGAAAATCTCATTTTGGTGGAAAATCTTGAAAAATTTCGTATGTGGCTGCTGTAATCGGGTTCGAGAATGTTGTTGTTTTTTTTTTTTTTTCGTGAAAATTTTGGAAACTCGAACCGATTTAAAAAAAAATGGATTTTTAGATTGTAAAAAAAATTTCCACGATAAAATACTCGAACCGGGCCTAATTAAACCAGGTTGTATCAATTGTGGATTTTGAACCCTAAGGTTTCCATTGGTCCTCTATTGTGACACAAGAAAATAATAATTTGACATCTTTGAGCAGGAGAAGATACAGGGTTATATACCCTGTGAGGAGGGAGGAGTAACTGATACCCTGTGAGGAGGAAGGAGTAACTGATACCCTGTGAGGAGGGAGGAGTAACTGATACCCTGTGAGGAGGGAGGAGTAACTGGACGAAGTTGCGAAGCAGCAAATTATTCTCATAGTGCCACTGACAGAAAAGCTCCTCATGACCTCATCATATATTAATTTTTTCTTCCATTGCTTAAAATCTTACCTTCCAACTCAGCCGTTTTAATGGGAGACACGAAAGATGCTTTGACTTCCTTCTTCTCTGGGGAAGTCTTGTATTCTCCCAAAACCTGGACCTTTCTCTCCGTCTTTGAGTTGGGAGTGTCCAACAAAAATTCAAATGTTCTCAAGTCTTGTACTGAAATCAAATCGAAATTGTGACTACATTAGTAAATTCTTCTTGTAAAGAAATTTTTTTTTTTTTCATTGCTTTTCCTGCCATAATATTTCTTTTTGATAAGAAGAAGAAATAGGTATTAGATCCAGTGATTCCAACGTCCGAGTCGATTTGATTTACTTAATTTTACGTATGACCACTACTTGATTATTCCTAGGTAGTAAGTCGTTCATTTTGTTTGTGCTCTTAACAGTTTTAGCACGAATCTGTAGCAGATATAACAAAGTCCCTTACCTTGTATGATGGGCTCGTTCTCAATCAATTCCTTGATGACCTTGGCGGTTTCAGCACAAACACACCCTTGAACAGGAAGGATTTCAAGGAATCGTCTTCTTTGTCCACTTTGAGGGAAACTTTGGATGGCCCGTAGATGGGGTTCAAGAACTTCTGACCGTCGAATGGGAAACTGACAACAGCGCATGGCGTTAGGCCAATCAGCGGCAACAGCTGGTCGAAACAGCCACCGTACTCAGCCCTGTAAGGATAGATAAATGATTTTTTTTTTTAAGGAGAAACACACAGAGGCATTCACAAAGGGTTCTTTCTAGGACCATCTTGGAAACTTGATTGTTGTCTTCACATCATCGCGTATTTGTTTTTCTTGTCACTTGGCCTACAGTCTAAATGCTACGATGTCAATGGGTTATACTTTATAATAACCCAATTGTGCACTTTAATAATCTTACACATGGTCTTTTCCCTCTGACTTTTATGTTACCACAGGGATTCAACAGTCCCTCGGTACGGATTCAATTCCTCAGTCAACTGAGCTAACTGGAATCTGGAGGGTGTTGCAATAAAAAGTGTAATAATGTGCACTTTAATAATCTTACACATGGTCTTTTCCCTCTGACTTTTACGTTACCACAAGGATTCAACAGTCCCTCGGTACGGATTCAATTCCTCAGTCAACTGAGCTAACTGGAATCTGGAGGGTGTTGCAATAAAAAGTGTAATACCCATTTGGCCACGGAGGTTGGGTAGATTTAAGTATGTCAAAGGAACGCATAGTGGAGTGTGTTTTATCGAGGACGTCAACTATCGCAATCAAGTCTCTAGTCGCTAACTCACCTCAGGTTTACCAGCGTCAGTTTGGAAGGTATCCAGGGCGATAGCTCGGATTTTGGTGCTCACTTTCGGGTTCACGGAGGTTGGGTAGATTTAAGTATGTCAAAGGAACGCATAGTGGAGTGTCTAGTCGCTACTCACCTCAGGTTTACCAGCGTCAGTTTGGAAGGTATCCAGGGCGATAGCTCGGATTTTGGTGCTCACTTTCGGGTTCGAGAAACAGTTGCCAACCAATGCTGCAACCTCGGGGGTCAGATATTTGACATTGCCCAAACCTCTCAAACTAGCGATGATCTGAAAATGAAACGGTGTCAGAGTAACGATCACAGTCTCTTAACCACTTGATGTTGAACAGCTGATCGGGCAATACTGTTTTTTTTTTTTTTTTTTTTTTTTTTCTTTTTTTTTTGGCGTT
>NW_007377596.1:151167-218847 GCF_000475195.1 Diaphorina citri
AATTAAAGAATAATAATTAAATCTGTTATCTTCTTCACCCAAGCTTAAATTTTCCCTCTCTCCTCAACCGAACCTAGGTGACGATCCCGATGGTATAGAGTCTCTATTCAATTCACCTACCTTAAACGCATTGATGCCCTCAAATTAATCTTCGAAACCAGGGTGAATGACCATAAAGAAACCGATAGCCTACCTTTTTGTAGAAGGCATCACTGTCTGCTGATCTCTTCGTTCTCTCCAAGGAATCATCATCGTCTTCTCTCATCAATTCCTCAGCAGAGTCTGGACGGACATTTCTGTATTTGCTGTCGAAGGTTTCTTCATCGAAAAGGGCTTCAGCGGAACGGGCTTTCCTGGGTTGCACCAGTCTCTTGTATTTGTCCTTGAGCTCATCATAGAAATACTTGGCTGTTTTCGTAACATTGTTAAGGTTTTCTTTGCTATTGAATCTACCGCGAGGTCCGAATTCACGTTCCAGAAGATATTCAAGATTTTCAGCACGGATGTCCACCTGAATTTACAAATAATAGATATATTATTAGGTTTGTGGTGTATATTGGTTCCTTTGCTCCTTAATACTTTTCTCAATACCTATACCTATCAGTATAAAACAGTGTTGATGATTCCTAGAAAGTGATCTATTGTTAAAACGAATGTAGACTTCCACTTGAGAAACATCTAAAATTTGACCAACATGAAATAACAATTTGGTTTAAGAACCGGTCCTTTGAACTTGCAGTAGACTCCTCTTCTTTTCCTGTACCAGGATGTGCACAGCATTAGAATATTGCGTTGGATCAAGTTCAATTTTAGCTCAGAAAGTGATCTATTGTTAAAACGAATGTAGACTTCCACTTGAGAAACATCTAAAATTTGATCAACATGAAATAACAATTGGGTTTAAGAACCGGTCCTTTGAATTTGCAGTAGACTCCTCTTCTTTTCCTGTACCAGGATGTGCACAGCATTAGAATATTGCGTTGGATCAAGTTCCATTTTAGCTAAATCCCATTTAAGGGGAGCTATTCATTTCCAACGAAAGTCACAACTTAGGGTCGGGGTTGTGTTTTTTGGTTCTTTTGGATCACTAGGAAGTTATTCGCTATGAACTCATTTTGTTTTACTTACTTCAAAAACGTTGAAGGCTTGGCCGAACACTTGAGCCACCGTAGTGATATCAGTGAAACTTAAAGGTGTGTCCACACATATTCGACAGCCGTCGATCGATGTGCATCGATGGCTGATCGACTATGTGTGGACTCACCTTAATACTGCTGAAGTAAAGGTACTCGTTTGAGCGTTATAAACAATGACTATAGGTTATAGGTATTACTAGATGTTATTCCTAAAATGGCTCATTATCGCGTGTTGACTTACCATCAGACACGGAGCCTTTAGCGTGAGACACCAGGGAGAGTTTGGAGTGGACTTTGACCTTGGCACCGGATAACACTTGAGTGGTCAAATTGAGAGACAGCACTCTTGGCACGAATGACTTCGGAGAGAAGATGATGTTACCCTCTCCACTGGCGCCCACATTCAAAGAATCAAACAGATAGGAGAACTCATGGTTGGAAGAGTACTTGCGGAGATCTTGTACTTTGAGGTATTTGGGAGGCACGGGAATGGCGCCATACAGGAATTTGGCGGCCTCTTTAGATGGGTTGACGGTGGATTTCAAATTTCTCAAGTGGGACAAGATGAAGTACCTCACTGGAAGCAATAAAATGTAGTTATGTAAATGAGATGGATGGTAAGAACAATGACTATAGGTTATAGGTATTACTAGATGTTATTCCTGAAATGGCTCATCATCGCGTGTTGACTTACCATCAGACACGGAGCCTTTAGCGTGAGACACCAGGGAGAGCTTGGAGTGGACTTTGACCTTGGCACCGGATTCGGGGGATGCCAAAGGTCGGTAGATGTAGGTTTCGCTCACGTCAGATTCTTTCAGGACTCCGTTCTCGAATTTCTGCTCCGAGTCGTAAGTGGGGTAGAGTAGGGGAGACGATTGCAAGTCCTGAAAAATCACGTCAGGTTATTTATTTTTCCAGGTGGCAACTCATTCGTAAAAGCTTAACCCAAACAACCCACCTTTTAGGGCTGCCCCTACATCTAAGCCTCAGGTGGGCTTTTTATGTATGACTCGAAATCGGTCTGAGATCTAAATTTTGCTTATGGTCTATTGATCCATTTTCCAACAAATGTTCACTATCTACTTACTATAGGTGTGTTTTCCTTCCAGGAAACTGACCATTGGAAAATACACCTTATCTAGCAATTATCTTCACTTGCAGTAGGTTCCTAATTGTCCTAATACAGTCCCTCAATAATTGGGAGAGTTAAATTGCTGAAAACAAATCTACCATCCTTTTTCAGAATCCTTTCAGAGATCTGTAAAGGCGTGTCCACACATAGTCGACCGGTTATCGATCGATGTCGACTGAACCGTCCACACTGCCTCGATAGAAAAAAAAGATTAATTTTCTATATGTATTTGGACTTCGGAGGTCGTGTGTAGGTACATATTTTTATGGATATCAGCTAGCGAGAGTGAAAAAAAAGGCAAAACGCCTAAAACTAAGGGCCGGTTCATATGGCCAAAATATGTATGTTATAATGTTGAATTTGTTAGGCGTGTAGGTAGACTCACCTTGTATTCTTCCCCTTCTTTGTTGGCTATACAACCTCCCTTCAGAGGTTCGGCCAGTTTTTGCAGCAAGTTACTAAACTCGGGTACATTTTGAACGGAGTGTTCTCGGAAATATCTGTTGGCCAAAGATCCAGCACCGAAGTAGACTTGCCAGGAAGCAGAATCGTCCAGGAGAGACTGAAAATATAACCCAAATTTCATTGCCTCATTTTTTTCAGATTATGTAAAAAAAGATGAGTCTTTTATTGCCGTTTTCATTCCATAGCAATGAAACAACTGCCACATTGATGCTTGTGGAATAACCCAAATTTCATTGCCTCACTTTTTTCAGATTATGTAAAAAAAGATGAGTCTTTTATTGCCGTTTTCATTCCATAGCAATGAAACAACTGCCACATTGATGCTTGTGGTCTGTGTCGTAGCATGCCCATCCCGTAGTATGTCCCTCATCAGACGGGCGATAAGATTTACTTGAAGTTTGAAAGACTCACTTCTTCACGTTTCATTGCCTCACTTTTTTCAGATTATGTAAAAAAAAGATGAGTCTTTTATTGCCGTTTTCATTCCATAGCAATGAAACAACTGCCACATTGATGCTTGTGGTCTTGTCGTAGCATGCCCATCCCGTAGTATGTCCCTCATCAGACGGGCGATAAGATTTACTTGAAGTTTGAAAGACTCACTTCTTCACGTTGAATTTGATCGGAGTTTCAACATAGGCAAGACCAGGTTCCTTGACGACAGAGGTGATTTCCGTTTTGAAGTTGATGATGTCTTGCTTCTTAAGGGGAACGCCCACTTTGAGTTCAACGCCATAAGTGGGTAGATTCTTCAAGAATATCTCGGTTCCAGTGGAGGAGTGCAAGGTTGATGTCAACTTAAGTCCGGACTCTGCCACATAGCCATCCACTGAGAGGACGCCCACTAGTTCTACTGCGGCACTGTGAAATAAAACATATGCTTTTTAAGTACAACCATTATACACAAAAAGCCCACTCTGAGGTTTAGGTGTTGGAGCAATTGCCCCAAGGAATTGTTTAAGCTTATACAAATCTACGAAGTACAACCATTACGAGTATCTGTTATCTTTATCAGTACCGATCTTATGTTACGGATAGAGTAGCCCATCTCGTCGTCACTTAAGTACAACAATTCATACACAAAAAGCCCACTCTGAGGTTTAGGTGTTGGGGCAATTGCCCCAAGGAATGGGTTAAGCTTATACGAATCTACGAAGTACAACCATTACGAGTATCTGTTATCTTTATCAGTACCGATCTTATGTTACGGATAGAGTAGCCCATCTCGTCGTCATGTAGCGTGATAGAAAAGTGTGTCTGTCCTAAACGAAATTACCTACAATACTATGGGAAAACTTTGAACTACATCTTTCTGACTCCCCGTGACTTCACGTCACGTGATGTGATTTCATCATAATGAGGTGCACCCTAAATTACACCAAATAAAAATTTTACTAACGTAAAACCGGGAATCAAATTGCTACAGAGTCTAATCAGCTGTATAGAAGATCGTCAGTCACGTTAATATGTAATTTTGTCAACCATAAGAAGTTTAATGAGATTGCTTTTCCCTTTGATGTATGTCAAGCAATGCAGAATGAGATAAGAACCATCATTCGCTATAATTTGTAGATGTATTCTTATAAAGACTTCCTGATTGACTTGTGATTGATGTCCCTAGAAAATAATGGACAATGTCCTCCGCGGAAATTCCCACTTACGACTCGGAGCAGAAATTCGAGAACGGAGTCCTGAAAGAATCTGACGTGAGCGAAACCTACATCTACCGACCTTTGGCATCCCCCGAATCCGGTGCCAAGGTCAAAGTCCACTCCAAACTCTCCCTGGTGTCTCACGCTAAAGGCTCCGTGTCTGATGGTAAGTCAACACGCGATGATGGGCCATTTCAGGAATAACGTCTAGCAATACCTATAACCTATAGTCATTGTTTATAACGCTCAAACGAGTCCCTTTACTTCAGCAGTATTAAGGTGAGTCCACACATAGTCGATCAGCCATCGATGCACATCGATCGACGGCTGTCGAATATGTGTGGACACACCTTTAAGTTTCACTGATATCACTACGGTGGAATTCCTAATTCCTACTAAAATAGGTCATCATAAAATGAGGCTCTTGCTCCTAGAGGGTAAGTATTTTAATGTGTAATTCTGTTCTATTCCAGCTGGCTGTACCACGCCCAGATCTCTCATTTTCGAAGCCGCCCACATTTCATCGGGACCCGCCACAGTGGACACTCTGATCAAATCCGTACAGAGCGTTGTAGATCATGTGGAGCCCAGCGTTCTCTTTGACGGAGCCAACAAGTTCAATGATTTCGTAGGCATCGTGAAGCAAGCGAAGAAGGAAGATTTGGCCAAAGCCTGGTCCATCCTGAAGAGTGGAGGAGGAGTCAAGAGCCCGAAAACAGCCAAGTAAGTCACGGGAAGATTTTCCTCTAATTTTATTGTAAGTTGTGAGGCAGGCTTCTGTGTATAATAATTTTATTGTGTAGGTATTCTTTCACTAAACCTTATCCCATTTCTATATGGGGTCGGCATTTCCGTCTTCAATTCCCCTTCTCCACAATCCTCTGTTTGTATTCCTATAATTATGAGTATGACTCCTAAAGCCAAATACTCTTCTTCTTAACAGATTTAATTATTATTCTTTAATCTGGCAGCTGAGGCATAAAGGGCAAACCTTTCAACTAAGGTCATCAGTCATCATAGGTCGTAACTGGCTTTATGCCACCGCACCTTTCTGTGTAGGTATTCTTTCACTAAACCTTATCCCATTTCTATATGGGGTCGGCATTTCCGTCTTCTCCACAATCCTCTGTTTGTATTCCTATAATTATATGAGTATGACTCCTAAAGCCAATATTCTTCTTCTTAAAGTGCTTATCCGATTTCGGTTGTTTACGATGAACATGGCTATCTTTACTTTGTTGGTTACGATTCAAGTTCTGCAAACAAAAGATTCAGTAGGGCTAATTAGACTCTCCACTGAGATAAGTCCTTAATTCTCCTTCTCCACAATCCTGTTTATATGGCTCCTATAATTATGATTATGACTCCTAAAGCCAAATATTCTTCTTCTTTCTTCTTTAAGTGCTTATCCGATTTCGGATGTTTGCGAATTTCGGATGTTTCTGAATAGTTCGTTGGATGTCTTCCCATATCAGGCCCTTAGGTTCACAGATTTAATTATTATTCTTTAATTTGGCAGCTGAGGCATAAAGGGCACACCTTTCAACTAAGGTCATCAGTCATCATAGGTCGTAACTGGCTTTATGCCACCGCACCTTTCTCGTTGGGGCTTCGAACAGCTTCTCAAAGGTCCTCACAAGTCCATCCCATAACCACCAGTAGGTACGTTCCAGATGGTAAACCGATCGGATACCAAGCGCTTCTTCAATGATCGGTCGGAAACTGATGAATTCAACGTTGTACTTATATGTTCAAACACTGTCATAAATGTTTATGTTTTCATTGTTCTCACAGGTGGCATTGTCCGGAGATATTGACTACGATCTCGATGTGTACGTGAAGATTTTAGGTTCTGGTGTTGGCTGGGGACACATCAATCCTCAATTCCATAACCACCCTCGTAAGTCCTCATAAATCCATCCCATAACCAGCAGTAGATACGTTCCAGATGGTCAACCGATCGGATACCAAACACTTCTTTAACTTCAATGATCCGTCGGAAACTAATGATTTTAACGTTGTACCTTATGTTTCATGTTTTTCATTGTTCTTACAGGTGGCATTGTCCGGAGATATTGACTACGATCTCGATGTGTACGTGAAGATTTTAGGTTCTGGTGTTGGCTGGGGACACATCAATGCAATCAATCAATTAGCTACGAATTTAGTGTATTATCTAAAAGTGTGTCCACACATAGTCGACCGGCCGTCGATCGATGTCGAGTGAACCTGCCTGGATAGCCCTGGATAACATAGATTCACCTCGTCGATCGACGACCGGTCGACTATGTTTGGACACACCTTAAGCTTAAGGTCTAAAACGGCAAGAATGTAAAATCACAGGATGGAAATCAGTGGAGGAATCAAGAAAAGACCTTTTCCCAGAAGTGTACACATGACGGACCTTTTCCCAGAAGTGGTAGATGATGAAAACGTTAGGTATACCCATCTGGATACAATAGCTTTTTTGAGAGAGAGCTTTGATATAGGGAACTGCATAGGAGAAAGGGAGCCGTTCCGAGAACGAACATTATCCATTCAGGATAAAAACCACCGCGGGCGGGAATCGGACCCGCGGCCTAGCTCTTACAAAAGGCAGACGCGCTGACAAACGAGCTAACTAGGCTGGCTAACAATAGCTTTGATTTAGGTAAGATATAAAGAGATTCATAAATCCACCTTGGTTCATCACGCTGATTTTACACCTTGCGATGATATAAGAATCCTTTTACCTACCCATTAGGTTCCTATGATAAGTATAGGGAGATACCTACCAATAGACAGTTAAATTATATTTTCTACTTGGTATTTGGTAATTTATGTATTTCCAATGTGATTTACGTAGAAACTCATTTTGTATTTACGTTTATCGTAGGTATGTTGTTTTTCTTTAAAAATGTTGCACATGTGATTTATTAACAATCAAATAGACGAGTGTAAGGCCTTGTTTAGACTGCGAGAGTGAAGGACTTTTACATTAGAAACCAACAAAGGCTGTGCCACGTAAAAATAATTATTATTGTATATTAGGTACCAAAATTAAGAGGTAACTAGGTACGTATATCTATATAGGTAGGTAGTAGGTCTATTGGTAGGTTACAAATGTTACATGTTCTAATAGGCACCCTAAGGTAGGCTAATGTTGGTAGGTAATCAATGGGTTTATTTGCTTATTGATAAAATATTCCTTGTCTTTGGCAGGTACCTACATAGGTTCATACCTATACCTACCTACTTATTATCAACAAATTTTATTGACATCAGTAACAATGGGAAATCTATAGCCACTGTTGATTGTTTTAGGCTCTCCCCAAGTCGACAGGAAGTTTGAATAGCGATAAAAGATGTGAAAAATCTTTTTTTTTCCTCCTCTCTCTTCTTTATCAAAGTTGAACTATGTAACCTTTTACACGAGGCTGTTACATGGGACCTCTATTCAGGCATTTGAAGGGCAATATGGGAAAAGTGTTGAGATGGAAAATTTCCATTGAGATGGATTGGAAAAAGTATGCCCATCCTAGAAAGGTGAGGCCATTGATAGTACTATTATTGAACCGAATTTTATACGTAGGTGTAGAGGTAGGTAATTAAAAATAGATATCTACTAATTGATACAAAGGTTTTCATTGAGAAATTCCACGCAATTTTATCACTGACTAAGTTATATTATTACTTCAATATGTAATTATTCTGCTACCTACTCTTTGCTTTGATAGGTTTAAGTAAAAGCTAGGTAGTTATACCTACTCATCTAGGGTAGGTATTTGAAATTTGAGAACTTTTTTGCACATTCAGATATCTACTGAAAATATTACCTACCTATATCTTTCTCTCTCCCTCCTTACATTCCCATTCTCGTCTTTTTTGGGTATTTTAAAATTTCGTGTTTCTGGCACATCCACTAAAAATATGAACTTTGAAACTGCATGATCAAAACGGGGATTTTAAAGCAAAATTTCTGGTGGTAGGGTTTGTCGAATACCTATCATAAGTACCTACCTACCTAAATACACCAGTATCTAAACTTTGTCAAATGCCTAAATTTCTATTCAGTACTTAGGGAAGGGAAGAGATATAGAAGAAAGCTAATCTATTTTGTTCCCTTTGGATCAGTGGTTTGAGTGGGGTCCATTTTGACCTGGAGAAAATATGAACCCAGGCTAAGGGGTTAAACAGATAACCTCCCGATATCTGAACTCAGCAAAAAATTTAATTAGATTTTTTAAATAAACTTGCATAACGAAGACAATATGGGGCGTTATCGCTGGTTATTTGACCTCTCATCCTGGCCTTTATATATTACGTCTTGACCTGAGGTAATTTGGATTAGAATCAGGATCGGGAATAGACCTAGGGATAGGGTCTGAAGGGCCCGTGAAATGCCCAGTGAAACGGATTGAACTTTGAGACGGAACGCCAGAAATCTGGAGATGTGCCTCTTAAAGTTCCTGAGTCAAACGTGCGCCTGTCATATCTACATAAAATTATGTATGCAGGTTCGTTCCTAAGATCATTCACCTCGGAAAATGTAATACCTACGTAACTTTGGCTAACTTTTTTCTTTCTTTCTTGATTTACCCATTGATTTTGTCTCACCTCTCCAAAACCCATTTTAAATATCAAGTGTGCCGGGAAGCGCGCGAACGTCAAGAAATATCAAGTGTGCCGGGAAGTGCGCGAACGTCAAGAATGTCGGCACTGACGATTACCTACTAATATCTATGATCTATCAATCTATCTATGACATTCATCATCTGTGTTTCTAGAATCAGGTCTATTTTCAATATTTCAATCGACCTTTCGAGAAGATTTCTATCCTCGTCATTCCATGGCAGTTACCTACTCAATTGCATAAGACAATTTAAAACGTAAATAATTTATCGGGATCCTGATGCACGCGATAGACTAAGTGCTATCCCAGCCAGAGGCCGGATTTAATTTTGACAATATTTGTTCATCTTGGAGGGAAATTTATTTTTTTCTTTTGTCAGCCTATGTAAGCGCACCACCCTTGTAAGCATCAGATCGCGGGTCCGACTCCCGCCCGGGGCGAACTTCATCCTAAAAGGCAAGGTTCGTTCTCGGAACGGCTGGCTTTCACCTATCCTGTCTTCCCTCTCACTCTTCGATTTCGGGACGATAAGACCTTCGTAGTTACAATTCCCTCTAGGAGTCTAGGCTGTAGCTATATTGTAGCCATACTCCACCACCTACAATCCTTACATCCTCAAATTAGTTGTACCTATTTCCCCTTCGGGAAAATCGACCACTGATCACTGGAAAATACACCTATTCAAGTTACCGTACCCATGAAACGAAATGAGACTGGCGTTTCAGGTCGGGCTAGTAAAATCTCAAAGGCTCCCCCCAACATACGAGTGATATTATACGGAGGAAATGCGGCAATTATTCAATCAAAACTCAAGTGTCTATCGTCTGGTCGTGAGAAGAAATTGCGTCCTAGAGACGTCTTAATTTATCTGATTTATTCAATCACGGAACCGCTAGATCTCATTTGAACCGATTTGACTGGATCTTAGAATGTTTTTGAGTTTCAATAGGCAAAAGGTTTGATAGAGTTCCGAACTCTGGGTCTTAAGGGGTGTCCACAAATAGTCAGTCGACCGTCGATCGATGTCGACTGAACCGTCCACACTGCCTCGACAACATAGTTTTATCTCGTCGATCGACGGCCGGTCGACTATGTTAGGTCATGCCCTTAGAATTATCATCATGGCTACAGGGTTTCCCCCCCAAGATGTTTGATAGAGGGAACTGTAACAATGGAGGCCTTCCCGAAATGAGGACAGGATAGGATAAAGCCGGTCTTTCCGAGAACGGACCTTACCTATATCTGTTTAGGATATCGGAAACCAATTATCACAGATACAATCTTTTCAGATCTATTGTGGATTTGTGACCATGTTAGGATTTGAAATATGTCATTGACATACGTACTCGCTTACAGACCTTCGCTTTTTCCCCAAGATTTGCCTAGTCTGGTCTAGAGCCTGGTACAAGCTATTATTATTTTATTTTTTGAGAGGGGACTAACATCTGAGGTCCTCGCCCCTTGTGTACATGAAAAGGTGTATTTTCCTTTCGGAAACGAAACCGATTCCGATGGCGCACCAGCTTAGTTCAGTACAGGCGCCATTTCAGTTTCCAGAAGGGAAACAGTTCGGTTTCCGAAAGTTTTTTGAAAGGAAAATAACCCAAACTGAGTTAAATTTCTGTACTCTGTAATGTACCGGACAGAACTGGATGGTAAAACGTGTGGAGAGAAAATAAATTTGCAATTTGACCACATTTTCATTACCTAGTCAGAAGGAGAGGAAGAAAAAGTGGAAAAAATCAATGTCCAACTTGAATTCATGCAAAAATAAAAGAGAGAATATTATGATGAAACGATCTAGAACGGAATCCGTGTCTGAGAAAAAGCCAGGAAAATCTTCGGATGGCTCGGGCTCTTTTGGACATATTTATGTCACAAGAAGGAATCACAAAAGTGAAGTTTTAGATTTAAAAAGTGAACTAAAAATAGAAAGAGAAGGGAAGGGATCTTACCCTACATAAAACAAATAGGAAAGTTCACATTCTCACTTCAGTCATGCATTCAATATAGGTACCTATCTAAAGCTGAAGAAGATACAATATGTAACTCTTCTCTAAATTCCTTCATAAATTGCGAAAATTTGAAGAAAAAAAAAATCATTACTAGGGATCACTGGAATTGAGATAAAAATCCAGAAAACATCAAAAATACGGGTAACAGACAAACATCCAGAAAATTCGGCTTACCTGCTGATATGTAAATAGGTCCAAATAGTAGAATTAGGAACACAAACAGGACACAATGGTTCGGGAGCCCCATTGTTAATGACTTGCCTAGTCCCAACTTAGTGATCACTTTATAAGTTTTACCTCCCCCCACTCCTCTCAGCATTACGCATACAGCATACTGGGAGTAGCAGTAGTAAGAAATTCACGAGAACTCTGACTTGTATCAAACGCTTTTCAGGACAGCGAAAAAGTCGAACAATATAATTTTCCCAGAAAAAAATTCGCCTGATTCTGATGAACAAATTTCCGCCAAAAAATGCAACCGTAGCTAATTTTATTTGCACACTTCAAGGTTTGTGATTTGAATGCACTGAGTTATAACGGTTGTCAATGATCCATGACGATTCAAAGGTTCTTATCACAGTTACCTATTGATAAGAACTTCAGGTACTCTTGAGGACGGTCATTTGGTTACTTCTTACAGCAGATAGAATAATTTTAGATATTATTTATTACTATCTTATGTAGGTAAACGTAATAGGTAATTAAAATCATATTTTAATTTTTTGGAGAGGTTTGATAGAGGCACTGTAATGATGGAGGTTTTATCGTCCGGAAATCAAAAGAGAAGGACAGGATAGGAGAAAGCCAGCAAGAACGAACCTAATCTTCAGTAAGGGAGGAAGGAATAACGAACCTTATCTGTTAAGGATTAATTATCCCGAAGCGGAAATTGAACCCTCAACCAAGCCCTTTAAAGGCATTCACGCTACCTTCCAAGGTAACTAGGCTGTGATATCAAGTTCAGAAAAAGGCTTTTGTAAACAGCAGGCCAAATTATTCAACATGATGTTGTTATTAAAAATATGTAGGTAGGTACCTATTGAGATAGAAAACATTAAATATGAACAAAAGGTTTCCGTAGGTGACAGACTAACGGAGCCTTTCTTCATTTTGTATACGGCTTCATTATAAAATAATGGACAGCCGCCATGGTGCTTCTACAGGGACAGTCGAAAAGTCGAATATCTTCTTCTTCTCCTCTTCCCGTGTACAGACGGGGGTCGGCGTTTTTCGTCAGCCTTTCAATCAGCCCTAACTAGAGTGATTGCTTTGGGCTGACATTTGGTTTTGGCTACAAATTTTACGAGTGGATGCCCTTTTCACTCAACCTTTGCTATTTCTATAGCAAAGGAAATTCAGGCTGGTATACCTACTCCCTGTTTAAAGTCCCCCGGTCAGACTAAGTTGGTCTATTACCTGTTTAACGTCCCTTAGCCAGGTAACCTGCCTCGGTGGTGTAGTGGTCAAGTCGCTCGCCTGGTAAACAGGAGGGCGTGGGTTCAATCCCAGCCGAGGTATGGAATACCTACACATGCCGTGGGGCAAAAAGACTGTCACACGATAACGCAACAGCTAAATATTGAAAGAAAGAAAAATAGACTAACAAAAAATAATAATGAAAATAAAAATCAATGTAGTATGTATTAAAGATGTTTTCATTTCGTTTTTCAGAAGCAGGGGCAGACGAAGCGATTCTCCCGGGGCCGAATGAGGATGACCCCCTGTCCATTATTAACCCCTCTGACGATCCCCTAGCCGAACCTGCCCCATCCTCCCCTATCACATCTAGTCCTCCGCCCCTGGTACCTGTTAGTACGGCTAAGAGAAAAGCAGAGTCTGGGTTCGATATGGGTTATACCGTGGAAACTATAATAGGTAAGATTTTTTAACTGTGTAACTTTTTAAGTTTTAAGAGACGGATTTTACCCTCCCTCCATTCGGCAAAAAACTTTGAAAAAAAAAAAGAAGAAGAAGTTTGATAGAGGGAACTGTAACTGCTAAGGTCTTGTTGTCCTAAAATGGAAGAGAGAAGGAGCACAGGATAGGAGAAAACCAGCCGTTCCGAGAACGAACCTTATCTGTTAAGATAAAATCTGCCCCGGTCGGACACCGATCCCGCGACCTAGCGCCTAAAAGGCAGACGCGCTACCCGTCAAGATGACTAGGCAGGCTAGCTTTAGTTCTAACATCATGAATTATTGTTTGTGGTAAAGCTTCTTCACAACTTTTTTGGGTATCATTACTAAGTCCTTTACTATTAATATTCTCATCTACTCGTATTATCAATCTTTTTACACTGGTGATGTCGCCACTGGTCACTACTCGATAAAAGTAGCTACTGAATTGTCCTCACAAGGCGGAGTACACCCCGAAATCCTAGCACAGAGCCGAAAAAACTTTGACCCCGTCGGGAATCGAACCCGGGATCTCCGGCGTGCAAGCCTAGTGTGATACCCACTGGGGCACGGAGGTTCGCAGATTCGTAGAAGCTTTACCCATCCTTTAGGGCTATTTGAAGGTTGCTTAGTTCCAATATCCTCTATTTATTAACTTAAGTTCTTGATTTATTTATTAACTTATGTTCTTGAATTATTTATTAACTTATGTTCTCTATTTGTGGTCCTGCCTCGGTGGTGTAGTGGTCAAGGCCTGCCTCGGTGGTGTAGTGGTCAAGGCGCTCGCCTGGTAAACAGGAGGGCGTGGGTTCAATCCCAGCCGAGGTATGGAATACCTTCCATTCTTTTTATTAATCTTGTGTTTCAGGCATCAGGTGTTCTGATCTACCATCCCTATACGAAGAGAAGTACAAGGTCCCATTCACACGAGGAGAGTATGGGGAGTTTGGACTGATTAGTTTTGTGGAGAAGTTGCCGTCTGTGTTTCGTGTTCTGGATTTAAGCTCGTGTGAAGACTGGATATTGCTGGATCCCAAACAGAAGGTAAGATTTTATCAAATTCGTCTTTCACGTAGATTAGTCAAAGTTTTCCAGTGTAAGGTTTTTTCCTTTTATCAAATTTCAAATCGTCTTCCACTTAGGTAAGTGAAAGTTTTACTGTGTAAGAAAATGTAAGATTTTGTCCTGTTTTACTTAAACAAAATGCAGAAGAAATCAGGGGATCGCAACAGGGCAAAAGTGTTTGCAAACCTTTCAAAACTGATTAAGGTAGAAAAATTCGCAAGACCATAGTGTAATATATGATTAATTCAAAATACGTCCATTGGAACAGCCGAACAAAAGATGTTATACTCAGGTACGAAGCCATGTATTACGCTTTATCCTTTAGATCCTTGCCAAGTACTCACTAATACGCCTTGTTTAGACTGCTGGGGTAAAGGGATTTTTTTGTCTCATTCGAGCAGGATAAACAAGCTACCTATATTCTATTTTAATTTCAAATACAAAGCCCTGTGTTATACTCTATCCCTTAGATCCCTGCCAAGTACTTGCACAGGGACCTGATCCCGGATGCGATTGAAGAGGCCATCGTGAAGATCTTGCAACGCTGTCGCAATGGTTTCTTCATTGACGAGTTCCCAGACAAGTACCAGATGTACTATAGGCGACCTATTAACCTTAAGGATTACCCGGCCTTCTCCTGGGGTGATGTGGTGGCCCATTGTACTGTGGCCAAGAAGATAGCCAAGGCTCAGCTTGTGGGAGACAGATGGTAAGTTGATCTAGATGACGTCACGTCATAATATAAAGCCATGTTCCTTAATTTTTTTTTTGATAAGATCTCAGTAGTTATAACTTTTTTTTTTGTACCTCGGTAGTGCTTTCGCATTACTTCAAGGGGTAGTTATAACTACTGAGATTTTATGGTCCCTAAAGTGAAGAGAGGAGAAAGCCAACCGTTCCGAGAACGAACCTTATCTGTTTAGGATAATGTTTGTAAGTTTGCCCTGGACGAAATTCGAACCCGCGACCTATCGCAAAATATCTCGTGTTACAGGAGCTACGCAACCTTCCACCACCACTGATAGTAAAGGAACCAACCGTACTGAGCAACATGAAAATGTCGATTTTTTAAAAAAAAAAAAAAAAAAAAAAAAAAAAAAAAACTAGGAAAATTAATCTAATATGATTGATTAATATTGGACTTTGGATTAAGATGGATTATAATTGATCTATCAGATGAGCGACTCATCTTTCATTTCTGATTGTATCTCTGTGTTGCATGTTCTGAACTGTTAGATGAAGGGTTGGCTTTATATGTGTCACATCACTTTATATTTGTGTTTGTAGTTCGCAATACTCTCAATTTGCCAATTATTTTATACAAATTTGAATTAATTGTCAACGTCAAATTGACGAAAAATGAAACCTTATTCTATTGCTTTAACTGTCAACGTCAAACTGACGAAAAATGAAACCTATCCTGACCGTCTGCCTGTATGTATAACCAGAACTGTGAAGGCGCCAGTAGCTGCGGTCCAGGATTCTGGCCTTATCCGGCCCTAACCCAGGGGGCACCCGAAACCGAACCCGCCACCGGGAAAAAGAAGAAGAAGCGAAACAAGAAACCCCGCCCCCCTCGGCCCCTGGGCCCTGTGCTTCCCCAACTCATGGCTCTGTTCCGGGAGATGGGCGAGCTGGAAGGCACTGCACTCCGCTCACTCGATGATAGCGAGAGTGCGTCCCAGCCGGAAACACCCGAAACGAATTTGAACGAAGCTGAATCGTGTGATCGCGATGCACAGACGCGCTCTGGTGCCTTGAATCGGAAACCAGATTTGCAGACTGAGGTACAGTAGTGACATCTGCCTTCCTTTCCTTTGCACTGTCTTGTGTTGTTTTCCATGGTGTTCTAGTTTTGCCTTGTCTCTGTCTTGCTAATTTACTTAAGTTATGTTTAACAATTACAAGTCTTAAATAAATTCATTAATATTGTTTCTGTCTTATCTCCGTGGTACTTCTGACTCTCTCTTTTGTTTGCCTACTGTGTTGCCTGTGTTCCTTACAGCTTTTCCCTTCAACTGCACGTTGGTTAAGGCTCTAGTTTTGTAGTACAGGTGATAACCGGTGACTTCTAACTGTTTCTCGTGAATGTTGCATGTGTTTTTATTGGAATTAATTTATAACTTGAGGTGAAAGTTACAATATTTATCTATTCTTGTCAATCATAATATAACATGTAAGTAGTACAGCTCTCCTTTATTTTACTCCATAATTAGGTACATGATTAGAATGTATCATATGTATCTATAACCTATAATGCTTTACATATTAGATTGCTAGCTTGTCAAAGTAGGACATGTAGTCCTATTGTCCGTATCAACAGTGCAGTTATAGTGGTAGTGCTGACCGATTGTTTTTGTCATCAAGAAGTTTCAATAATCTTAATATCCTTATCAGACCCTAGTTTATTTGCCAAACCTGTAGTTTGAGTGACTTTAGCCGAAATTTGAAGTCCTGAGAAATGCGAACTCTTTTTGAGCCTTTTTCAGTATAGCCTCAATCAGCGGAACTTTGCCCCTGAATAATAGAGAGTTTTTGCAATACTAACTTACGTGACGATAATTGAAACGCAAGACATACCTGTAACGAGTTTCTGCACATGCGCAGAAACGAGTTTTCGTCAAATAAGGTTAAAGAGTTCAGTTAACGGGGCGCTAATTTTGGTCGCAAAAACTCGCTAATGGCCGCCGAATCGTACCTTCTAGAAACACGGACTACGAAATTTTTTTGTTCTTCATAAATTACAAATTTTATTTGACACAAAAAAAATCTTCCCTTTTCATACCTCGTGTTTTGTTTCAGCTCTGGGTCCGTCAGAGTTACAAATGGAGCCTGTACACATTACCAGAAGTCACTATCAGCAACAACAACAACAACAACAACAACCCAATAGTCAGTTTCCCATGAAGATGCCTATAAAATAGGCGAAACTCGAGTCGGAGTAGAAAAATACAAATACCTAGTATCCAGTAATAATAAAAACGGTAAGAATAATGTTAAAGAGTTCAGTTAACGGGGCGCTAATTTTGGTCGCAAAAACTTACTAATGGCCGCCGAATCGTACCTTCTAGAAACACGGACTACGAAATTTTTTTGTTTGTTCTACATAAATTACAAATTTTATTTGATACAAAAAAAAAAATCTTCCCTTTTCATACCTCGTGTTTTGTTTCAGCTCTGGGTCCGTCAGAGTTACAAATGGAGCCTGTACACATTACCAGAGGCAATGTATGTATGGCACGGTATGGTTCGGAAGGATATCCTGGTGATTGGCATAGGTGTAAGATCCTGAGAGTACTGGACGATAATCGAACCAAGGTTAGTAATAACGATTGTGTAAATATTTTAAACCCGTAAAATACATGAGATCTTGTTTAGACTGCTGGGGTAAAGGAACTTTTTAATCTCAATCTCATTCAAACAGGATAATCTAAGGAGGTATATTCTATTCTATTCTAACTCGGCTAGCTTGTGTCTTGTCCCATTTCAGCTTATCTTGTTTAGACTGCTGGGGTAAAGGAACTTTTTAGTCTCAATCTCATTCAAACAGGATAATCTAAGGAGGTATATTCTATTCTATTCTAACTCGGCTAGCTTGTGTCTTGTCCCATTTCAGCTCACCCAAGAAGATAATATTCTCGGAGAGTGAGGGAGAGGAGGAGGGGGAAAAGACTAAACCCTGTGGTATGGTACGTAACATTTAAATTTAAATATTAGTAAGGGAGGGGGAATATAGACCTTCGGGCTGTCTACCCCTCCTATTATGTAAATCCTAGGGAAGATGATATATATTTTTTTTAAAGAGATTTAAGAATCTTAAAGAGCCGCCAGCGGACCTTTAAGACCGCGGACCTTTGGCATGGTACATAACAGTTTAGCTAAAGCAATTTACTTCGAAGTAATGTCAGTTGTAAAAGTTTGGTTTGGATTGTCGTTTACTATGTGTGAAATCCTATAATTAAAGGACTTGTGAGATTTAGGATTTATGACATCATACTTACTTTATTTTTCCAGGTAAAGCCCGTTGCTGTATCAGCACCGATTACCAGTGTACCTATACCCACATCTACTTCTGACTCCACACCTCCCCCCAACATAGATACGGTACGAAACTCATTTTAATTTAATTCCTATGGCTGTACAAGAGGCTCCGTATTCTTTTTTTATTATTATTCTTAATACTATCATCATTTTATCTATTTTTTAGGCCAAAAAATATCTTGATTCGACCAAAAATCCGATTTGAAGTTTTTGCTTCTGATCAAAATCATGCTTTTGTTTTTATTCGAAGATAGTAACCAAACCTTTTTTTAATAATTGTGTGTTTTACCGCTTTTACCCCAGCGCAATGAAAAATCGGCTACATGGGACTTCAGAGTCTGTGTCGTAGCATGTCCATTCAGTAGTACATAATGTCCCTCATATTTTCCTCTATTGTATCATCATATTATCTCTATATTTCTTTTTCTCTCAAGTTCTTTAACAATGCTTATGGATATGCCGTTCGCGCTATTATCTCTATTAACTACTCTTTTACATTCTGTTCTAATTTTGTTTAGGAATCTGCCGTAGTTCCTGTGCCGCAGATAGAGGGCGCTGTTGTGTCTCCGTCCAAACAACACTACCCTCGCCCTACCATGGTTAAACCCCAATACCACCCTGTACGTCAACAGGCCGTGCCTTATCCAGTATACCCCATGGTGTCCCAGGCCCCGCCTGCCACAGGTGAGTTTTCTCTATCGAACCCATGACCTAACGCTTACAAGGTGGGCGCTCTACCTCATAAGCTAACTAGTCTGGCTATTTTTCTTTCAAGGACTTTTTTTTTCAAGAGGGAGCTGTAACTGCTATGGTCTTATCGTCCCGAAATCGAAGAGAGAAGGAAGACAGGATAGGAGAAAGCCAGCCGTTCCGAGAAGTCTAGCTCTTACCGTTCTCGAGATATTTTGTTTACTGACAGACAGACACACACACGGACCAATGGCTGAAACTTTGGATCTAGGCGCTAGGGACCTCAAAACGTGTTTTGGCACTAAAATCTGACCATCGAAAATTTGACCCGATTACATTACTTTCCTTCCGAATTACTTCAAGGTGTTCCGTAAGGATTTGACGCCTCTGAAAGTGAGTTTCAAGGGTTTGATTCCCGCGTGAGCAGAAATAATAATAGTTCTTATTTATACTTCTCGCATAGACTGAAAAGTCCCTTTGCTCCAGCAGTAGGCTACTACCAATACTTTGGTCACAGGTGTTCCGCAAGGATTTGACGCCTCTGAAAGTGAGTTTCAAGGGTTTGATTCCCGCGTGAGCCGAAATAATAATAGTTCTTATTTATACTTCTCGCATAGACTGAAAAGTCCCTTTGCTCCAGCAGTAGGCTACTACCAATACTTTGGTCAAATTCTCAAATAATATTGAGGAAAATTTTATACCTCGGCTGGGATTGAACCCACGCCCTCCTGTTTACCAGGCGAGCGTCTTGACCACTTCACCACCGAGGCAGGAATAGAGATTTTTATAAATTAAAATTCTAAATATCTCAAGGTTGAGGGTTGAAAAAAATTAGTTTTTCAAGTAAAGTTAGTTTTTTAAGTGCTAAGTAAAAAGCACTGTTGTTATTATTTCTCTATTTGCTGTCTCTGTTCACAGTTCCCGTTCAACCTATCTGGACGCAGCGCTTAAGAGAGAACGAGAGAGACAGAAAGAGCAGACCATCAAGTCTCAGCAAAGAATCGATACATCACTCAAACCAAATACAAATTCGATAAACAAAAAAAAGATCTAAAAAAAATAAAATAATAATAATAAAAAGACTTTATTGAAAGTGTTGGCAAAAAGGGACTTTCTAGTCTTAAGCTGGCATTCAAAATAAAGCATTTGATATTGCAAATTTGAACTACACCCATAAATAATCATATTGTGAAATTTGGAGTTATTTTCGAATGTCGGAGAATTTGGCAAGTAAACAAGAAGTATTATTTTACCTGTGTGGCGAGGGGAATCGACCTCAGGTCCAGAACTCCGTAGCCCCAATCGCAGAACTCTTTGTTGAGCTCTACAACACCGTTCACGCCTATCTTGTCTTGTAGATCTAGACTCCCCATTCTGTCGCAGAGTTCTGTGGGGCCACTCACTTCAGCTTGATCAGTAAGCTCCGAGATATCCTCCTTCTCTGTATTCCACTTGATATGGGGGATACTGTCCCTCTGATTTTGACTGGCACTGTCCTGAGCTAAATTACTTATTTTCTGACCTGGCAAATTATTTTCAGAATCACTGGGACTTGATTGTTGTTTCTACAGTTTAGCATGGGAGTGGTAACTTTTGCTAAGTTACCAACCACTCCCATGCCAAACTGTAGAAACAATATCCTATCTCAACCAGTCCGAACCCAACCCAACCCGGTACATAACCATGACCAAACTCTCAAATGGGGGGGCAAATGACATTCCAAGTCGCGCCCCTTTTAAAATAAATTTATTAAAAATCTCTAAGGGTTAGCCCAATTTTGATGAACTTTGGCAACTGTAACAATTCTGTTTGAGAAGGTGTACTGTGTCCTTATGGTAACCCACAATTCTGTTTGAGAAGGTGTACTGTGTGCTTATGGTAACCCACACTTGGGACAGACTGTCAATAAATTTTATTGATTGTTTCCCTCTAGGCCTTCTACAATAATAATTCTCAACTTATAAATATCTACAATGAAAAATCAAACATCGTAACGTGATGGGTTTACCCAAACCCAAAGTCAAAAATCAAGGTAACTGAAAAACTTCACCTTGGATTCTGATCATTGGTAATTTATTAAAGGCTCAAAAAGTAGGATATCAACAAATCATAAAAACTAAAAAAAAGTCATTGTTCATAAGTAAAATAAATTAAAAATACAACTGTCAAAAAGAAAAGGTCAATAACAATTTATACCACAGACAGGTGGGGAGAAAAAAAAGGACAAATCTATCAAAATAATGAGAATTGAAAATTTGTACTTCATTGTTTTAACACTTCTAAAAGTAGATCAGTCATCACTATACATTACGTCTTTGGTCGCAAAAACTCGCTAATGGCCGCCGAATCCTACCTTCTAGAAACACGGACTACGAAATTTTTTTGTTTGTTCTACATAAATTACAAATTTTATTTGATACAAAAAAAAAAATCTTCCCTTTTCATACCTCGTGTTTTGTTTCAGCTCTGGGTCCGTCAGAGTTACAAATGGAGCCTGTACACATTACCAGAGGCAATGTATGTATGGCACGGTATGGTTCGGAAGGATATCCTGGTGATTGGCATAGGTGTAAGATCCTGAGAGTACTGGACGATAATCGAACCAATGTTAGTAATAACGATTGTGTAAATATTTTAAACCCGTAAAATACATGAGATCTTGTTTAGACTGCTGGGGTAAAGGAACTTTTTAATCTCAATCTCATTCAAACAGGATAATCTAAGGAGGTATATTCTATTCTATTCTAACTCGGCTAGCTTGTGTCTTGTCCCATTTCAGCTCCTGTACTTGGACTTTGGCACCATAGGCTACGCCCCCAGTGATCAGCTCAAATATATGACGCCCGACTACGCCATCCTGCCTCTTCAGTGCCTCTATGTAACACTATACCGGGTGTTACCTATAGATGTGGACCCCAGTACGGGACTGCCGCTGTGGAATGGCAAAGGACTGGACAGGCTGCTCACCAAGTATGAGAACATTAAGGTTACGGCCACCGTGTTCAAGTATGATCCCAAGGTAACGTGAATATCGGACACTGCCTTGGTGGTATTGTGGTCAAGGCACTCGCCTGGTAAACAGCAGGGCTCGGGTTCGATCCTAGTCGAAGCATGGAATTTTAACCTCATTTAGGAATTGACCTAATAGTCAACTCCGAGTATTTGAAAACAACAACAGAATTAAATAATTTTAACACAATTTTCAAGAATTTGACTACATAATAATGGAGATAGGAATTGACATAATAGTCAACTCCGAGTATTTGAAAACAACAACAGAATTAAATAATTTTAACACAATTTTCAAGAATTTGACTACATAATAATGGAGGTCTTACGGTTAGGTTGTAGAGAATGCCTCCGGGGTTAACCTCGCCCAGTGGTCACCTTCCAGTTAAGAGCCTATAATTATTATTTTTTGCTTTGAAAGTAAGTGAGCTCCAAGTTTGAATAAGAGATTTTTTTTCCTTCTGTTTATCTGTTTTAATCCAGCTTTACTTTCAAACGGTTTGTCGGACTTTGATTTGGCAAACATGTTAACATTGAAAGAAAATTTCCTCATTATATTTTGGACTCAATAAAACTTTTGGGGCCTCTTCGCGCTCCTTTTCTAAAGGAGAAGTTTACAGTTTACTGAAGAATTCACTTTAAAAAGGTCCCTTTCACATAGGCGATATAACATCACTAACATCAGATTTAGATTCTTTTCTTTTACGTAAGTAAAAGACACCTATGTGTTGAAATGTTGCAGGAACCCCGCATTTGCACTTGGATAGAAGTTTACAGTTTACTGAAGAATTCACTTTAAAAAGGTCCCTTTCACATAGGCGATATAACATCAGATTTAGATTCTTTTCTTTTACGTAAGTAAAAGACACCTATGTGTTGAAATGTTGCAGGAACCCCGCATTTGCACTTGGATCACAGCTGTGGACTCTGACGGAAAAATTGTAGAGCTCAACAAAGAGTTCTGCGATTGGGGCTACGGAGTTCTGGACCTGAGGTCGATTCCCCTCGCCACACAGGTAAAATAATATTTGTTTACTTGCCAAATTCCCCGACATTCGAAAATAACTCCAAATTTCACAATATGATTATTTATGGGTGTAGTTCAAATTTGCAATATCAAATGCTTTATTTTGAATGCAGTATCCCCCATATCAAGTGGAATACAGAGGAGGAGGATATCTCGGAGCTTACTGATCAAGCAGAAGTGAGTGGCCCCACAGAACTCTGCGACAGAATGGGGAGTCTAGATCTACAAGACAAGATAGGCGTGAACGGTGATCAAAGCAAAGGACTTCGGAATCCGAACTTTGCGTCTTCTAGACCAGCCCAAACGTCTAGTCTTTTGCCAACGCCACCATATACTCCACGTCCCAACACCCTTCTCCCGCGTTCTGTACTCCCAACACCTGTCTCTGTCCCCAACACACGCCCACCACTTCTCCCAACATCAGTCCCCACCAGCTCCCCTCTCCTACCCACCCCCTCCCGCCCCTACAGACCCCCACACCATCGCCTTCACACGACCTGTGTCTCCCCCAGCCCTACGGCCACCAACACGCTAGATCTCATCTCTAACATCCCGCCCACCTCTGACCAGCAGGTGTCACCGACTTCTGAATCGGAGAACCAAAGTACCATGCCCACCATCAGCGAGGGGTATGCCTATGTCTTCAGCAACCCTGCCAATTGGGCTTCTCAAACAAATACTACAGCGGCAGTGGCAATGGAGGGATATGCCTTCAATAACACTTCAAATTTGGATTCTCAAGCAAGTAATGCTTCAACAGTAGCTGCAGTGGCAGTGGAAGGGAAATCAAGCCATAGAAGATCCCTGGCAAGTAATGATGTTGAGAAAGACCTGTCCATGATGCCTGTGTTCCTTACAGCTTTTCCCTTCAACTGCACGTTGGTTAAGGCTCTAGTTTTGTAGTTCAGGTGATAACCGGTGACTTCCAACTGTTTCTCGTGAATGTTGCATGTGTTTTTATTGGAATTAATTTATAGCTTGAGGTGAAAGTTACAATATTTGTCTATTCTTGTCAATCATAATATAACATGTAAGTAGTACAGCTCTCCTTTATTTTACTCCATAAATAGGTACATGATTAGTATGTATCATATGTATCTATAACTTATAATGCTTAAAATGCTTTACATATTAATATTAGATTGATAGATTGCCAAAGTAGGACATGTAGTCCTATTGTCCGTATCAACAGTGCAGTTATAGTGGTAGTGCTGACCGATTGTTTTTGTCATCAAGAAGTTTAAGGGAAATCAAGCCATAGAAGATCCCTGGCAAGTAATGATGTTGAGAAAGACCTGTCCCTGAGGCGTGGAAGTACACATTATGACGGTGGAACTACGGCAAAACTAGGTGACTCCGACCCTCATAGTACGTCCAGGGTGAAATCTCATCTTCAGCAACCCTTCCAATTGGGCTTCTCAAACAAATACTACAGCGGCAATAGAGGGATATGCCTTCAATAACACTTCAAATTTGGATTCTCAAGCAAGTAATGTTTCAACAGTAGCTGCAGTGGCAGTGGAAGGGAAATCAAGCCATAGAAGATCCCTGGCAAGTAATGATGTTGAGAAAGACCTGTCCATGAGGCGTGGAAGTACACATTATGACGGTGGAACTACGGCAAAACTAGGTGACTCCGACCCTCATAGTACGTCCAGGGTGAAATCTCAAGTCAAATTAGACTCTCAAGTTAACCTCTCACGGTGTCTTCATGGGAACGCTGCCAATTCGTTGGAGACAGACGGTATAAACACACCTTCAGGAACTTTCGTACCAATCAAACAGAGTCTGAATGCCCAATCGAGAGAGTTTGTTCCCACACGAAAACCGTCCCTGATTGCCAATAATTCGTCGCTGATTACCAATAATTCGTCCGTACTTAACAATAATTCGTCCCTACTTCCCAATAATTCGTCCTCACTTGGCAAACGGAACGAAACGTCCTCCTGGGTTGAAAATAGAGAGGAGAAAGTGAGTACCCCAGCCGGTGGTAAACCAAGCGCCATGTCAAACGTTCTGAGAGCGTTGAGTTCCAGGAACGCTGCCTTCAATGGGGGCTTTCGTACCAATCAAACAGAGTCAGAATGCCCAATCGAGAGAGTTTGTTCCCACACGAAAACCGTCCCCGATTGCCAATAATTCGTCGCTGATTACCAATAACTCGTCCGTACTTAACAATAATTCGTCCCTACTTCCCAATAATTCGTCCTCACTTTGCAAACGGAACGAAACGTCCTCCTGGGTTGAAAATAGAGAGGGGAAAGTGAGTACCCCAGCCGGTGGTAAACCAAGCGCCATGTCAAACGTTCTGAGAGCGTTGAGTTCCAGGAACGCTGCCTTCAATGTTGACTCCAATTATAAGACTTCCGTCGCTAGGAGTTCAAGTGACTTGGCAAGCGCTACTCAAGTGTCAGTCTCTAAAGATGGACTTCTTGGGAAAGAACTCAACGAACATCAAGTCAAAGAAGAACCTCTGACTCCAATTATAAGACCTCCGTCGTTAGGAGTTCAAT
Source organism: Diaphorina citri (assembly GCF_000475195.1). Classification (NCBI taxonomy): domain Eukaryota; kingdom Metazoa; phylum Arthropoda; class Insecta; order Hemiptera; family Psyllidae; genus Diaphorina; species Diaphorina citri. Next base: position 176,423 of record NW_007377596.1, read on the forward strand.
TGACTTGGCAAGCGCTACTCAAGTGTCAGTCTCTAAAGATGGACTTCTTGGGAAAGAACTCAACGAACATCAAGTCAAAGAAGAACCTTTTTGCTGTTTATGTTTAATTCATTGTGTTAGTTTTGGCAAATACAAACGCGAAGTTTGCGCGAAGTAAAAACATGTTTTCCCAATATTACTTCGCACCTTATCCACCAGTAGAACGCAAAATTTCAACAAACAATTTGAAATAAGCAATCTGTGGACTGAAATTTTTGAAATGTTTAAAAATCAACCAATCAGATTGCTTCATCCGAGAGTTAAACTCAAACTCACTTTGTGGACCTCGGCCTTAGGCCAGCCACTCACTATCAGGTAGACCTGATCAGGTATCAGGTAGACCTGACATTCAGACCTATTGAAAGGCTAGCCTTAATCAAAATTTTCATCTCGTGTGTCCCATAGTTAACGGAGGACATTCCTATTCCCGGAACTAGCGTCAATTCAGAGCCAGACTTTGACGAACTTCTGGAGAGAATCCTGAGCCGCTCTTCAACCTCACAACCCCGGCCGCCTTCCCCTGACGATGAGAATAATCCCAACTCGGTGAAGAATCTTAAAGAGCCGCCAGCACCCAAGAAGATAATATTCTCGGAGAGTGAGGGAGAGGAGGAGGAGGGGGAAAAGACTAAACCCTGTGGTATGGTACGTAACATTTAAATATTACGGATTCAGGGGCAGGAGTCTATCCTGGTGCGATATCAGCGAGATCTCCAGGGGGCGGTGTTTGAGAGGATTAATGCCCTAGGTCTCCTGCCTAAGGATATGGAGAAGCTGTTCTACCTGATGGAGTGTCGATATTTGAGCGGGAATTACTTCAAGGTGTTCCGTAAGGATTTGACGCCTCTGAAAGTGAGTTTCAAGGGTTTGATTCCCGCGTGAGCAGAAATAATAATAGTTCTTATTTATACTTCTCGCATAGACTGAAAAGTCCCTTTGCTCCAGCAGTAGGCTACTACCAATACTTTGGTCAAATTCTCAAATAATATTGAGGAAAATTCCATACCTCGGCTGCGATTGAACCCACGCCCTCCTGTTTACCAGGCGAGCGTCTTGACCACTTCACCACCGAGGCAGGAATAGAGATTTTTATAAATTAAAATTCTAAATATCTCAAGGTTGAGGGTTGAAAAAAATTAGTTTTTCAAGTAAAGTTAGTTTTTTAAGTGCTGTAAAACACATTAATTGGCAGGTTAGTTAGGTTGAAAAGTAGTGTGTCTGCGCTGGGTCGCGAGTGAACATTGATATCTTCAAAACTGATGACTATTTTTGTTTGTTTGGTTTTCAGGAAGCGGTTGCAGAGTTTATGACGTGATAAATTGAAGTCACGAAATGTGTGGATTTCAAGACATGTACATTTGGACTGAAATTTCTAGCCTGGTTCTTCAATAAAGAGGCGTTTTTCGTATTTCCATCGAAAATGGATTTCAAGACATGTACATTTGGACTGAAATTTCTAGCCTGGTTCTTCAATAAAGAGGCGTTTTTCGTATTTCCATCGAAAACAAAGTATTTTTTGCTGTGTATTCTAAAAAAGTAAAAATACGAGTGTTGGTGGCAATACAACTTCTGTGAAGATCAATACAAACTTTGAAAGTTTAAACAGTAAAATTGGAACTTTGAATTTTTAAATTCCTTCTATCTTGCTGTGTATTCTAAAAAAGTAAAAATACGAGTGTTTGTGGCAATACAACTTCTGTGAAGATCAATACAAACTTTGAAAGTTTAAACAGTAAAATTGGAACTTTGAATTTTTAAATTCCTTCTATTGCATTTCGAATATAACTCGTATCTATCCAGTGTTCACATGTAATTCCTAGTTATTGGGGAGATGGGAATCAATTTCCTAACGGGATTTCTTAACGGGCCGTTAGGTGCCTATTCCCCCCTGAGAAATCATCGTTACCTTTTTGTTTACGGAAAACTCCTATAGACACTTGATCAGAAAATGGGCATATAACGCATATGCATTGTGCTTAACTCCTATTTCAATACATTTCGAATATAACTCGTATCTATCCCGTGTTCACATGTAATTCCTAGTTATTGGGGAGATGGGAACCAATTTCCTAACGGGCTGTTAGGTGCCTATTCCCCCCTGAGAAATCATCGTTGCCTTTTTGTTTACGGAAAACTCCTATAGACACTTGATCAGAAAATGGGCATATAACGCATATGCATTGTGCTTAACTCCTATTTCAATCAGCATGGGTGCTATTCTCATTTGTTTTCAAGTATTAGGATGTCCATTATTGGTGCTCTCAAAAGCAATAGACTTAAGGCCGGGGCCATACTCAAAGTTCATCAACCAATTAGATTGCAGCATTGTAAACTTTGATAAATAATGCTGCTCTCTGATTGGTTGAATGTGGCCCCGGGTCTTAACCGCTAGCAACTAGCAATATAATTAAGCATTGTCAACTAGCAATAAAATTAAGTATAGTGTTAAGAAACATGTCTTTCTTGTTAGTTTTTGTACATACCTCATCTAATACTCCACCTTGATTTAACCCTGATGTTAGTTGATCATTAGCCCATTTCCCGAACCTGTGTAACTAGAGGTCTCAGGTTCGATTCCCGTCAATGTTGATTATTCTGGATTCTGACTCTGTGTTTGGATAGTATGTTACACGGAGTTACTCTTTACAACGTAGAAAGTGGATTATTGAGCAACTATGGTATGATGTATAATTCTATAGATTATCATTTTCAAGGTCAGTTTTTTTTTAAGTAAAACAAGTTCCTAAATTTGTTTTTATTTTTTTTTTTTTTTTTTTTTTTTGTTTTGTTTTGCTTTGTTTGTTTTATTTTTTTGCATTTTTCTTTCAATTTGCATTTGTATTGTTTTTGACCATTTATTTAGACCGGTATGTATAGTGATGGACTGATCTTACTTTTAGATGTGTTAAAACAATACAGTACAAATTTTCAATTCTCATTTTTCTTGATAGGATTGTCCTTTTTTTTCTCCCACCTGTCTGTGTATAAATTGTTATGACCTTTTCTTGTTTGACAGTTGCTATTTTCAATTTTTACTTATGAACAATGACTTTTTTTTAGTGTTTATGATTTGTTGATATTATGGTTTTTGAGCCTTTAGATGAATTGACCAATGATGGATCCAAGGTGAAGTTTTTCAGTTAACCTTGATTTTGACTTTGAGGTTTGGGTAAACCCATCCACTTTACGAATGTTTGATTTTTTCATTGTAGATATTTATAAGTTGAGAATTATTATTGTAGAAGGCCTAGAGGGGAAACAATCAATAAAAAGTTTATTGACAGTCTGTCCAATGTGGTACCATGCAACGACCCTATTGACAGTCTGTCCCAAGTGTGGGTTACCATAAGAACACAGTACACCTTCTCAAACAGAATTGTCACAGTTGCCGAAGTTCATCAAAATTGGACTAACCCTTAGAGATTTTTAATAAATTTATTTTAAAAGGGGCGCGACTTGGAATGTCATTTGCCCCCCATTTGAGAGTTGGGTCGTGGTTATGTACCGGGTTGGGTTGGGTTCGGACTGGTTGAGATGGGATATTGTTTCTACAGTTCTACCCATAGGAAAATGACATAATAATCAATTCCTTTGCATTAGTAAACAACAACAGTTCTACCCAACCCGGTACATAACCACGATCTTAAGGTGTGTCAAATATAATCGATCGACGAGTTGAATCTATGTTGTTGAGGGAGTGTGGACGGTTTAGTCTCGACATGGATTGATGGCCGGTCGACTATGTATGTGCACACCTTTATTGAGGAACAAACGAACAGACTAAAAAGACAAAGTTTGTCATAATAAAACTTGTAAAGTCACTTCGTTCAATAACTTTGGCGTTTTGTAACACCACTCTTGTGTTACCATAGCAACGAAATAATTGTTTACATGTTTGTGGTTCTCGTGCTTTTGCTGAACTTTCATTCAAAGAAAACATTTTTTTTTTTCACTCTTTCCCTAGTTTTTGGCTCTCAGCTTTTTACTTGGAATTCTCGAGATAGATTATTCATTGATAGAAGTTTTGTCTTGCAGTTTGAAAGTGTCTTTTACGTAAAATTTTCGGTACTTGTTCGGAAGTCACGTCAGTGGAAAATTGCTGAAAAAAAGGAGCTGTCACAAATGAGCAGTGACCAGTGTTATTCTAGGGTTAGGTTAAACGCAAAAAAGGAGTTTTCACAATTTGAACACACTCTCCCTAGTTTTTGGCTCTCAGCTTTTTACTTGGAATTCTCGAGATAGATGATTATTCATTGATAGAAGTTTTGTCTTGCAGTTTGAAAGTTTCTTTTACGTAAAATTTTCGGCACTTGTTCGGAAGTCACGTCAGTGGAAAATTGCTAAAAAAAAGGAGCTGTCACAAATGAGCAGTGACCAGTGTTATTCTAGGGTTAGGTTAAACGCAAAAAAGGAGTTTTCACAATTTGAACAGTGATCAGTGTTATTTTACGGTTAGGTTAAACGCAAAAATAAGCTTTCTTGTAATCGTTTTTCATTGTCGTGGCTTCTGAATAATACCAAAAAATTTTCTACCCAGGTTATTCAGGTATAATGAAATTCTCAGGACTGGTTTTTCATATTTCCCCTCCTAAAATGTTACTCCATTGATACACAGTATAACCCTCTCCCCCCCCTCCAACCCTCCCTCCCTTCCATCATGGACAAGAAGAGGAAACTCCCCCAGACCAGCGGTTCCCAACCCATCCACCATGGTAAGAAAAAGCTCAAGGATGTTCCCAAAGAGGAGGGGCCCGCGCCCCGAACCCTGGACCAGACGGAGAAGATTGAGAACCGCTTGAAATATCAAAATCAACTCCCTCCCCTACGTACAACGTTTGAACCGCTCAGGTTAGTGGACTTGATGTAATACTTACCTACTAGTAGTTCATTGAACGGGTTGAGTGGAAGAGCTCAAAGAGAATCCTGCCACTCAACAGGAAGCTGTAAAAATCTGGTGTGAACATCACACGACTTTCCTTATCCTATTAAATGTAGCTTATTTGGGTGTTCTGTTGTAACATTTACAATATCTCTACCCGTTTAGTCGATATAGCTGAAAACCGCCAAAAAGCGGTCAAAATACCGCCAACCGCAGCACCTATTTTAACCAAACGTTTTGTGTTGCATCCTTGTCACATTTGTGAACTACATACCAAATTTCAAGTCTCTAGCTTTTGCCGTTCCCGAGATATTGTTAAATTACACCGAAAACCGCCAAAAAGCGGTAAAATGCCGCCAACCGTTGCACCGATCCTAACCAGTTCTCGAGATATTGTTTTTAAATTACACCGAATACCACCAAAAACCGTAAAATGCCGCCAAGCGTTGCACCGGTCTTAACCAAAAGTTTCGTGTCGCATCCTTGTCACATTTGAAAGATACATACCAAATTTCAAGTGTCTAGCTCTTACCGTTCTCGAGATATTTTGTTTACTGACAGACAGACACACACACGGACCAATGGCTGAAACTTTGGATCTAGGCGCTAGGGACCTCAAAACGTGTTTTGGCACTAAAATCTGACCATCGAAAATTTGACCCGATTACATTACTTTCCTTCCCATAGGATAAGGAAAGTAAAAAGCACTGTTGTTATTATTTCTCTATTTGCTGTCTCTGTTCACAGTTCCCGTTCAACCTATCTGGACGCAGCGCTTAAGAGAGAACGAGAGAGACAGAAAGAGCAGACCATCAAGTCTCAGCATAGCATAAGCTTAGTGGACGAAATCATGGACGGTAGAAAATCAGTAAGTTTCAGTTTACCAAGTAGGGGGATCGTAGGCTCCTTAGTCGCCACAATTGTAGACAATTATGTCCACAGTTTGACAAGGAGTAAAATCAGCAATAGAGAAAGTTATTGTACACGTTTAAAAATAAATAAAAACTGATTTATTAAAAAAAAAAAACTCCCTAGCTCTAGGTTTTAGACTCACGTGATACTTCCCATTTAGGTGCTGGGGCAAAACGAGAATATCAGAAATATTTGCAGTCGAAATACGGTTGTATTTTTTTTGTTGACTCTGGGAATCGAACACAAGCCTTTCTGCATAAAAAGCTAGCTACCACGGCTCTATTTCTTTTCCAGATGAAATCAGCATCATTCCTATCAACTCTTCCTTCAACACCGAGTATTCCTGGCAGTAAAACAGGGAAATCTCGATCCAATCTGACACTGCCTAAAAGCTCTCTGCCTGGTATTCCAGCGAAACCTGCGGCTACTAAAAGTAAGAACTGTGGTATTTCTACATTTTGGCTTTTTGGTTAGCTTGACCGTATTCGTTGGCTTTGTCTGACTTTAAAATTGATCCAAAGGACTTGAAACAGAGTCTTTGGGTTACTTTCAGAAGCCTCCTGGCGTATCACTTCGAGTGAACGCGGTGTCTCAAATTTCGGAAGCGACTCTCCTCTTTAGTATCAAGTACAAAATTGTTTTGTAATTTCTCCGCTACTTAGGTAGTTTACTTTAAAGTTCTGAAAGTATTTCTCCGTTAGATGTCATGTTTGTTGTGGGTTCCACAATTTTTACCCTCACTCCTAACGCAAAGTGAACGTCAAGTTGACGGCGCGTCGATGCGGTGTAGGAAAGATAATCAAGCCTTTGGTTAATTTCATATGTAAAATAGAGAGCAGTGGACTTAAACGAGCTACTTAATACATATGTTTTGTACAACCCCGTGGAGGTGCAGCAGCTCCTGGGCTTAGAGACGGAGAAGTAGTCGACAACGTTAACAATAACAACAACAACAACAACAATAACGTAAGTACATATTTTTCCCCCTCTAGGTTCCGCCACTAAGGTGTCAGCATCCCGTGCTCAGTCAGCCAGACACCAGTCCCGTATTCCCAAACTATCCCGGCAAGGTTCCTCAGATGTGGCGAAGGACGTGACGTCAGAGGCATCAAAGGTTATGACGTCAGAGACAGCAAAAGATATGACGTCAGAGATAGCAAAAGATGTGACGTCAGAGATAGCAAAAGATGTGACTTCATCAAAACCCTTAGTGGAATCTGAGACCGGAACATCAAAGGCGGGTCTTGTAACGCCCGAGAGTCGAATCGAACCCGGGACTTCTGGTCTACAGAGTAAAACGGACACGCCACTTTATGAAATCGGTAAAAACATATATAACCAGGTGTAACAGATATTTTTAAATTAGGTCTTCTTCTTCTTCTTCTTCGTCTTTTCCCATGTTCAGATGGGGTCGGCGTTTGTCGTCGGCCTCTCATGCAGCTTTAGAGTGATCGCTTTGAGGCCAACTGGTTTTGGCTAAACAAAATTTTCCGAGTGGATGCCCTTCGCACTCAACCTTCGCTATTGATATAGCATAAGGAAATTTGGACTAGTCTACTCCCTGTTTATAGTCCCCTAGCTAGACGCTGATCTACTCTCTGTTTATAGTTCCTCAGCCAGACTTTTTTTTTATTATTAGGTATTATGTATTAATTATTTTTTAAGCGGTTTAACGTCATTGTGTAATTGCTAAGGTTTTTTTTTACTGACGAGGGTATTACCCTCTATTTGGCGAAATGCTACGCGCCTACTCGTATTCATCTCACCCAGCCTGATTTGGGCCCTGTTTTAAATCTTTTCCGATTTTCAGCCCTGTTTACAATCTTTTCCTTCAACCCTGTTAGAAATCTTTTCTTATTTTTCAACCCTGTTTTCCTGCTTTTCGACCCTATTTCGAATCTTCAATTTTTGTTTTCAACCCCGTTTAAAATCTTTTCCTATTTTTCGATTCTATTTCAAAACCAATTTTTTACCTAGTTTTGAATCGTTTTATCTCTCCCCCAGATGAACTTGGAACTCATCTACTAAACTCTGCCGGGGAAGTGGATATGGATCTACTAATTGAGGATCTCTCGATTCCCAGTATCAGACACGCCTACAGGTAGTCCAGGTGCTATGTTTGTATTGCGAGTCACATTTGATAGTCCAGCGAGTGTATTCGGCGTTTTTACAGTCTGACTCACTTGTCTCGCATCCTGAGGGAAGTTCACCTGGCCCACTTGTCTCGTCTCGTGAAGTACATTATTGATCCGATTCAGAATGTCCGTATTTCTCGGCGACTTTTTCGCCACACCCTGTACAATATTGTTCAGGATCATCTCGAGTTGACCCTGTATGTTCCCGGAATATAGGCTGTTGGGGAGAGGGTTCAAGTTGGTCACTTTGGGAGGGTCGTCGTAACTGAGGTTGTCAAATTTGGCCGAATCGTATTTAGCGTTGTCGATATCGGAGGAGGAATCAGTGAGTGTATCCAGGCTGCTTATTCTGGACCTGGGATAATGCTGGTCTTCAGCATTTGGTATCTTGCTTAGCACTGGTTGACCGGGTCGGGATACATTGGGGAACTGAAAGAGGGGGGGACAAACAAAAAATGGGACTTTAGTTTCGTCATCCATCAGTTTTAAAGACACATCAAGAAAGATCTTTTTTCAATAGGTTTAAAGTTTACCGTCACTGTGTAGGTAAGTTTTTAGTGACGAGGTTTTATCCACCATTCGGCGACAAGTCACTCTCTTTCTCACGTTGAGTGAGGGGTGAGAAAAATCAACACGCCATTGCCCAGATGGTCACCCATCCAAATAGGAAATACGCCACATCCAACGTTGCTTAACGCATGTGTTCCATTGTGAACTGATGTATTCAACGTGTTATCGCCACTGACTTTCAGGTACTTTGATGAGAAACTGGTAAGGTAATTAGATTCGTACTGATAAGCTCAATCTTTTAGGGCTGTTTGCCCCTACACCTAAGCCTCTGAGTGGTCTTTTTGAGTACAAAGTAAGGTACTTACTGTGTTCTGGTTGAAATCCCCAACAAACTCCTCGGTAACTCTGGTACCATCTGCCCTGATGTAGGTAACTTGCATGATCTGGGCATCATTAGGTAGATTGGGAATGTGATTGGACCTCACTGGAACAAGAATTTATAGTTCGGTACAACAGGGGTTGAATGGCAGAAAAAGCTTCAAACAATAATATAATAAAACTAGATAGTAATTTTGGAAGTATCAGTAAGTAACGCAGTTGCTAAGGCATTAAATTTGAAACAGGGATGACTGAATTCGTGACCTAATTAGCTTGGAGGGTAGCGTGTCAGCCTTGTAGGCGCTAGGTCGCGGGTTCGATTCCCGGCCAGGGCGAATTTAATCCTAAACTGACAAGGTTCGTGCTCAGAGCGGCTAGCTCACTCCTGCCCTGTCTACCTGTCTTTCTTCTAATATATTTATCTCATCAGGTAAAGGGAAAAAAATCGACCAAAGTGAATTCTAAATTTAAATTGTGGGGGGCAAATACTGCTCGCGCCCGTAATATCCTCATGAAAATCGCCAAAAACGGCCACAAAAATTTGAATTAAAAAAAAAAAAAAAAAAAAAAAAAAGGGGGGCCCATTATTAAAAAAAAAGTGTTTCACCGCCGTTTTTATTTCGTAGCAATGAAACAACTGCTACATTAGACGCATGTGGTCTGTGTCGTAGTATGTCCCTCATCAGATGGGCGAGAAGAGACACAATACTTCCCATTTTGGTGAACAACAGAACGCAACCCGTTGAAATGTTTGCATTTTTGCAATTAAAAAACGAGTACCTACAAATGAACAATCAATAAAAGGGGGGAAAAAAATATCGAATCTATGGTTGTGTTTCAGCACTCATGTATTACTCACACATGGAAATCTATAGAAGACTATAGGAGAACAATTCAGAACATAATACTAGGTGAACAACAGAACGTAACCCGTTGAAATGTTTGCATTTTTGCAATCAAAAAACGAGTACCTACAAATGAACAATCAATAAAAGGGGGGAAAAAATATCAAATCTATGGTTGTGTTTCAGCACTCATGTATTACTCACACATGGAAATCTATAGAAGACTATAGGAGAACAATTCAGAACATAATACTGGGTGTCGCTGAAACTCATTTGTCACAACAAGGCTTCACTTTGGACGATCGAGAGCTGTTCGGATACCCTGTCAAATCGGTTGACTCCAGGGGTAAGGACTTGGGCCATATACTCACCTATTGGGAACCAAACTCGCAAATTAAAGTATTCATATAATTAAAACAAGGTGATGTAAGCTCTAGGCCGCGGGTTCGAATCCCGCCCATGGCGGATTTTATCCTGAACGAATAATGTTCGTTCTCGGCTTTCTCCTATCCTGTCTTCCTTCTCTCTTCGATTTCGGTACGATAAGACCTTAGCAGTTACAGTTCTGTTCTCTCTATTAAAATTAAACCCTCTAACTTCTTACATGAAACTTTGTCAAACCTCTTAAAAAATCAAGATGATACATTTAATAATTTTTATACTGCTCTAATAGGACTAAAGAGTCCCTCTGCCTGTTTGCCGAAGCAGTAGGCTACTACTATTATTTTGGTCTGATCGTCCCGAAGTCAGTAAATAAGGACAGGACAGGAGAAAGCGAGCCGTTCCGAGAACAGAACGAACCTTATCTGTTTAGGATAAAGTTCGTCTCGGGCGGTAATCGAAATCGCGACCTAGCACTAAAACTCTTGTGTTACAGGAGCTATTCAACCTTTCACTGCCACTGATAGCAAAGAAACCAACCGTACTGAGCAACATGAAAATGCCAAGTTTAGTCGAGTCTTCAAGAAGAAGAAAATATGCGAACGGATTACCAGGTTAGTAATTATTCAAAATTTTACGAGTGGGATGCCCTTCGCACTCAACCTTCGCTATTGATATAGCGTGAGGAAATTTGGACTAGTCTACTCCCTGTTTTTAGTCCCCTAGCTAGACGCTGATCTACTCTCTGTTTATAGTCCCTCAGCCAGACTTTAATCAAGATATGTAATCGACTAAAATACTTTGAGCCATTTTGCCCACGGATGTAATAAAGCTCTTGTTAACACAGAGATAATACATAATATATTATGAACCTATGTCTTCGTATAAAGCTGTGTCCACACATAGTCGACGCCGACGATCGACGAGGTGAATCTATGTTGTCGAGTCTTTTTATTAGGTATTATGTATTAATTATTTTTTAAGCGGTTTAACGTCATTGTGTAATTGCTAAGGTTTTTTTTACTGACGAGGGTATTACCCTCTATTTGGCGAAATGCTACGCGCCTACTCGTATTCATCTCACTTAGCCTGATTTGGGCCCTGTTTTAAATCTTTTCCGATTTTCAGCCCTGTTTACAATCTTTTCCTTCAACCCTGTTAGAAATCTTTTCTTATTTTTCAACGCTGTTTTCCTGCTTTTCGACCCTATTTCGAATCTTCAATTTTTTTTTCAACCCCGTTTAAAATCTTTTCCTATTTTTCGATTCTATTTCAAAACTTCAATTTTTTTACTTTGTTTTGAATGGTTTTATCTCTCCCCCAGATGAACTTGGAACTCATCTACTAAACTCTGCCGGGGAAGTGGATATGGATCTACTAATTGAGGATCTCTCCAATGATAAGACCGGGAAGTTCTACTATCTGAAGCCCACTAGTATGCTGCTGCCATTCCGATACAAGTAAGCGAGACCATCTGCTTTTCAAATTTAAAATGCGTTTACTGTAGTACCCCTACATAATTTTTTTATTATAATTAGAAGATGACTTGAAAATTTTGCATATTGGTTACCTGTATCTCTGGTGACTCGAATCTGTGTATGTGTTTTTTTTATGATGGACTTAAATCGACTAAAATATTAAATAAAATAAGACGACTGCATTTACGAGTGACGTAAATTCAACTCACGACTGTATTTACGTGGTCCAGAAATGGCGAACCATCCTAGGACCTATGTGTCGAATCAACTTTGATGCACATTACTTACTATACCTACTGTTCATGTTTCAGGATTGTGCCGTTAGATGGCGTTGATAAGAACAACCTCTGTACCATCAGTGCCAAGGCGTTTACCTGTTACAAGCCTCTGTGCACGGAATCTTATCTGGTTCCATTCCAAGAATGGGTGGAAGAGTATGCTAAAACTAAACAGCTCATGCAGGTATCTACCGAACATTCTCTTTGTATTACATCAGTGGCGTCTGGCGTGTAATTATATTCCTAGCTCCCGCAAGTTTTCGCCTGAAGGCCCTTATAGTTTACTTACAGACGCGGTGCTCGGTCCTGTGCTTGAAGTTCGGGGTGCATGCAGCCTCATGAGGACGGTTGAGTAACTATAGTTACTTTCCAGCTAACATATTTCCATTTCCAGCTCAAAACGTTCGCCAACTGTCAGTACTACAAGTTCTACCACAAGTGGCGTAACAGCGGGCGTTGGGAGCGCTACCAGAAGTCCAAGTGTAAGCTGAACGATGAAGCGTTCATTTTGGACGCGGTCATGCAACGCGCCCTATGTCAAATATACAACGCCCTGGCTGATATTCTGCACTTGTCCTTTTATGAACAGTATGTGCCTTGTAGGTCGTCTACTACTGTGTTGAATAGATCACCTCAGCAGAGATTGGAACTAACCCAGTATTTATCTTATCAGGTAAGAACTAGCCCAGTATTTATCTTATCAGGTAACTACTCAGTGAGTCAGATCCTAACCCCCTATATCCAGTAGGTAATATTTCAAAATATTTTCTAGCCAGCCTAGTTAGCTGGGATGGTAGCATGTCTGTCTCGTAAGCGCTTAGTTTCGTTTTGAATTCCCGCCCAGCCAACCAAGTTAGCTTAGTTGGTAGTGTGTCTGCCTTGTAAGCGCTAGGCCGCGGGTTCGATTCCCGCCCGGGGCGGATCCTGATGGGATGATGTTCTTTCTCAGAACGGCTGGCTTTCTCCTATCCTGTCTTCCTTCTCTCGTCGTTTTACGCTAAGACCTTAGCAGTTACAGTTCCCTCTCTCTTCTATTTTGAAAAAAAAAAAAAAAAAAAAAATCTTCCTCATTTCAGTCACCTTTATTCCTGATCAGTATTTCAACCTCAGTGTCCGACTTTGTATTTCAACCTCTACAACGGGAATTCATCCAGGCCAAAGATGAAATCATAACCAGATGGTTTAATTTAACCCTCAATGTGTCAAACCTCATGACGGATCCGGCCCTGGACTCTATTATTCAGTAAGTATAGTCCGGCCCTGGACTCTATTATTCATTAAGTTTAGTCCGGCCCTGGACTCTATTATTCAGTAAGTATAGTCCGGCCCTGGACTCTATTATTCAGTAAGTATAGTCCGGCCCTGGACTCTATTATTCATTAAGATTAGTCCGGCCCTGGACTATTATTCAGTAAGTTTAATCAAATCAAATCATTAATTCTTTGTGGTAAAGCATAGAACTTCTTCACGACTTTAGTGGGTGTCTCAGCATTACTAAGTGCCATAACTAACTGTTGTAGCGGCGTCAGTTGTAGCCGAATTTTGATGGCAGGACAAAGAAAAAATAACTTTTTTTTTGCCATACACCGGGGTGATGGTCTCTATGTTTATTTGGCTTGTCCTGAAGTACAGTTAACCATCCTGAGGACCTGTGCTTATTCTTTAAAAGCAGAGAGAACCCTTTGAAGAACTGTCAGTTAGCTAGGCTGGTTAGGGTTAGCTGCTCTCTTCCCTGTTTATAGTCCCACAGCTAGACACTGGTCTGCTTTCTGTTCAAGCCAGACCTTGTATCCTCCGGAATGGGGCGTAGAAGTTTCGGATGAATCGGGGATTGCGTTTCGGTGGTCCTTAGACTCGTGTGGTCTGTGTGATCGCCTTCCCGTAATAGTTAAATTTTTGCAATCGAAATACGAGTGCATTTTTTTTTGTCGATGGTGAGATTCAAACCCGGGAGCTTCGGCATAGTAATCAAGCGCGTTACCACTGGACTAACCGTGTCCCTATGATGTTCTAGGCCTATACTGGGTGGTAAGAAGTTCCGATATCGACTGGGTGGTGATGGTCCTGATTTCAAACAACTGCTGGATGAAGTGTACCATGGCCTGTTGGAACCTTGGCCCTTGATATCTAAAATGGAAATTACAAGGTGAGAGACCCTGTAAACTAGTTAATTTTTCGACATTTCATTAGTCAAACAAAGACTGGGAAAATGGGGATTTTTTTATTCAGGTTTTATCTGCTTTTCAAATTTAAAATGCGTTTACTGTAGTACCTACATATTTTTTTATTATAATTAGAAGATGACTTGAAAATTTTGCATATTGGTTACCTGTATCTCTGGTGACTCGAATCTGTGTGTGTGTTTTCCCATAGAAAGACTTATCCAAACCTGGTCGACCTATATATCAAATTAAAGGTCTTTTTATCGGGAATACGAAAGTGGTGGTGCAAATTTTGTCCAGAAAACCATAAAGCCAAAAAAAAAAGGTTTTTGAGGGATTTTTTTCACATTTTCTTACACAAATGAGCTCTGATCTTGAAGCGACGACCTATGAGGTAGGTACATGATTTTCTTTAACCACGATCGAATAAATTACAGGCTAAAAAATTCCCGGAGGGACGGGCCCAGCTTGTTCCTCTTTTTCCATCTTCCCTCCGTTCTCCATTTTCACCTATTTCTCTCATTCCATCTACTCTTTCTCACTGTCACTCCCTCTCCTTTCATCTCTCTCTCTCCCTTATCATTCCTTCCGTTTCCCTCTCTTCTTGCCTTCTTCCGTCTGCACTCTACAGTACTCCCACTTTCCCTATTTAGCCCCAATTTTTACCAGAATTTTTTTTCTGGTTTCTCTCTGGTCTCAAATTTATTGAAATCAAGCAAATGGCAAACCAAATAAACGAAAGGAAAAATGATCAAGGTAAAACTTGAAGTTCACTACGTTCGCTCAATAATTTCCTTGTTTCTATGGTTCCAGATTCATCCTACGTATTGACTACGTCATGCAAGCTTCACTCAAAGAACTTCTGATTAACTCCATGAAACAATTCCTGGACATTGTAGACAGGAATCTGCGCTTCCTACCCCCTCAAGAAGTGCTGGAAGGAGATGGGATAGATCAGATATTGGAAAGTGAGAGACCTGATGAACCTAAGGTAAGTAGAGAAAGAGTAGAATATTCTAAAGAGTGAGTGAGTTATAAGAAAGAACTACTCTTTTCAGTGAACTACTCAGTGAGTCAGATCCTAACCCCCTATATCCAGTAGGTAATATTTCAAAATATTTTCTAGCCAGCCTAGTTAGCTGGGATGGTAGCATGTCTGTCTCGTAAGCGCTTAGTTTCGTTTTGAATTCCCGCCCAGCCAACCAAGTTAGCTTAGTTGGTAGTGTGTCTGCCTTGTAAGCGCTAGGCCGCGGGTTCGATTCCCGCCCGGGGCGGATCCTGATGGGATGATGTTCTTTCTCAGAACGGCTGGCTTTCTCCTATCCTGTCTTCCTTCTCTCGTCGTTTTACGCTAAGACCTTAGCAGTTACAGTTCCCTCTCTCTTCTATTTTGAAAAAAAAAAAAAAAAAAAAATTTTCCTCTTTTCAGTCACCTTTTTTCCTGACCAGTTTTTCACCCGCTGATCTACTCTCTGTTTATAGTTCCTCAGCCAGACTTTTTTTTTATTATTAGGTATTATGTATTAATTATTTTTTAAGCGGTTTAACGTCATTGTGTAATTGCTAAGGTTTTTTTTTACTGACGAGGGTATTACCCTCTATTTGGCGAGATGCTACGCGCCACTTCGTATTCATCTTACCCAGCCTGATTTGGCCCTGTTTTAAATCTTTTCCGATTTTCAGCCCTGTTTACAATCTTTTCCTTCAACCCTGTTAGAAATCTTTTCTTATTTTTCAACCCTGTTTTCCTGCTTTTCGACCCTATTTCGAATCTTCAATTTTTGTTTTCAACCCCGTTTAAAATCTTTTCCTATTTTTCGATTCTATTTCAAAACCAATTTTTTACCTAGTTTTGAATCGTTTTATCTCTCCCCCAGATGAACTTGGAACTCATCTACTAAACTCTGCCGGGGAAGTGGATATGGATCTACTAATTGAGGATCTCTCCAATGATAAGACCGGGAAGTTCTACTATCTGAAGCCCACTAGTATGCTGCTGCCATTCCGATACAAGTAAGCGAGACTATCTGCTTTTCAAATTTAAAATGCGTTTACTGTAGTACCTACATATTTTTTTATTATAATTAGAAGATGACTTGAAAATTTTGCATATTGGTTACCTGTATCTCTGGTGACTCGAATCTGTGTGTGTGTTTTTTTATGATGAGGTTAAATCGACTAAAATATTAAATAAAATAAGACGACTGCATTTACGAGTGACGTAAATCCGACTCACGACTGTATTTACGTGGTCCAGAAATGGCGAACCATCCTAGGATCTATGTGTCGAATCAAATTTGATGCACATTACTTACTATACCTACTGTTCATATTTCAGGATTGTGCCGTTAGATGGCGTTGATAAGAACAACCTCTGTACCATCAGTGCCAAGGCGTTTACCTGTTACAAACCTCTGTGCACGGAATCTTACCTGGTTCCATTCCAAGAATGGGTGGAAGAGTATGCTAAAACTAAACAGCTCATGCAGGTATCTACCGAACATTCTCTTTGTATTACATATTCAGGTTTAATAGAAGGAACTGTAACTGCTAAGGTCTTGTCGTCCCGAAAGCAGAAGGAAGACAGGATAGGAGAAAGCCATCTGTTCCGAGAACGAACCTTATCTGTTGAGGATTCTTCAGTTCTATCCTAGGTATTAAAATCTATTCTATTCTATTAGCTTGTCGCACTCTACCACTCGGCAATACTCAGATGTGGAGCCGATCGCCCTTGGTGGGAATCGAACCCGTAACCTAGCTCTTACAAGGTAGACTCGCTTGAAAAAGGATTCTCAGATGTGGAGCCTGAGAAAACCCTACTGCAGTGTTTGCGTGAAGAGCTGGATGAGAAATTTGATAGAAATACAGACGCTCTGGATGTGTATTTCCTCTTCTTCAGTTCTATCCTAGGTATTAAAATCTATTCTATTCTATTAGCTTGTCGCACTCTACCACTCGGCAATACTCAGATGTGGAGCCTGAGAAAACCCTACTGCAGTGTTTGAATGAAGAGCTGGATGAGAAATTTGATAGAAATACAGACGCTCTGGATGTGTATGTGAGGAGGTTTGAGGACATTAGGACCAGCTTCAAGAATAACGCGTTTGAGGATAAGAACACGTTCCAGGGGGAGAAGAGTAAGTAAACGAACCTTTTAATTCAATTCAATTCAATTCAAGTTTATTGTATTGTTAATACACATTACATACAATTTACAAAAAAATTAATACCTACCTACATAAAACACTAGACTTACATGTGTACTACTAACTAACTATAGCTGCTAAAAATAATAAAATAATAAACGATGATGACAAATCTTTTTGTACCTTAAGCCTTAAGGAAAGGAGGGAGCCTTAAGGACTAGATCCGAAGGTCATCGCGCTAACCACAACCTACACCACTCAAGTTGGTTAGAACAATCTCATAGAAAATACTAAGGCCGGGACCACAAAGTGAGTATAAACTCGGTTTAAGTTTAACTCTCGGATTAACCAATGTGATTGGTTGATTTAAAAAAAAAAAAAGTAATAATAAAAAATAGTCAATCGGACTTTAATAAATGGACTTTTTTTTCGATAAGGCGTTTTAACACAGGATAACCAGGTCGTTCACGCTGAAATAAATGAACTTTAAACTTAGTGTGTGGCCCTGGCCCCATGGGTTAGTTGTATTATTTTTCTATTTTCTTTACAGAAATCGAGGAGTACCGTGAATTCCTAGAAAAGTATCAAACCCAGGTATCGAACCTGAACAAACTGATAGAGAATCAACCACTGGGCTTGTATTTGCTACAAATGCAAAACCTGACTCAAATTCTCATGCCGAAAGCCGAAGTGCTGTTGGAAAACCTGAAGCAAATTCTGCCCAAGTAAGTAATGGACTGATGAAAACTCACGGCAAGGACTTTTAGATACATTTCCTTTTGGGACACTATGTGTTATGTTTCCATTTTGCCCTCCCTTTTCCGGTTCATTTATTTTATTTTACAGACATCTTCCAATAAGTTAGGTATTATCTTAGGTTATTTCATTATTTTAATAATTAATAAACTTAGAAAGGGCCAGTTTAGTTAGCTTGGGGGGTAGCGCCTCTGTCTTGTAAGCGCTAGGCTGCCGGTTCGATTCCCACCCGGGGCGGATTTTATCCTGAACGGATAATGTTCCTTCTCAGAACGGCTCGCTTTCTCCTGTCCTGTCTTCCTTCTCTCTTCGATTTCGGGACGATAAGACCTTAGCAGCTACAGTTCCCTCTGTCAAACCTCTTGAAAAAATTATCTCGGTTCCAGAGTCGGTAAAGAGCGCATCGCTTCTCTGACGGAGAAGCTGATAGCAGCCCAGAGCTACCTGGATCAGGAACCAGAGGAGACGGGTCACCTGATGGAGTATGTGGAATTCCTGGATTCCATTGCAACCCAGGTGGGAGAGTTTGATGAGGAGCTCAGCTACTGTCGAGACCTGTACGCCCTGATTGAGGAGTTTGAGATCAAGTATCCGTTTGAAGACAAGACCTCTTACATGGTAAGAATAAATTTCAAATGAATCAATCAAATCTCAGGAGGTAGAAATTCCGAAAAAACACCAAAAATCAAATCATGAATTCTTTGTGGTAAAGCAGAGCTTTTTCACAACTTTTTTGAGTGAGTGAATGAGTGAGTTTTACAGTTAACTGAACTAGTAGTCTAGTTCCCAATTATTCTTTCCTCTACAGGTAGTCACGGATTTGCTTCACAACTTGCACACCACCATTGACAATCTGGTTCAAAACAAGGACAAACTAGTGGGCGAAACATTCCTCGAGAAGATACTCAAAGACATTGATGACCTCAAGGATAGAATTGAAGACATTAGGACCAAAGCTGAGGTAATCGAAACTAATTCACCGTCCTAAATGGAAGTCTAAGGTTTACACTTAGGGCTATAAAGGGAAAAAGCTCAAAAGGAACTAGCGCTTCTCACGACTTTACCTTTAGCCACAGGTCGCTGAAATTTTGCAGACAGCGTCCATAATTAATGATGATCAAAATTGTCCGCAAATTGGTCTAAGAACAAATTGGTCTAAGTTTTTAGATAAGTCGGCAGACAAATCGTAGCCATGTGTATCACGATTAAGTCCTAATCTTATTCTCTGTCGTTTTCACAGGATCCCAAGCTGATAGCTCTGGAAACTCCCACACCTGAGGCGTTGGATAAGTTGGATATCTTGCATTCTCTGTCGTTTTCACAGGATCCCAAGCTGATAGCTCTGGAAACTCCCACACCTGAGGCGTTGGATAAGTTGGATATCTTGCTGTCAGAACTGGAAGATTGTCAGAAGAGCGCCAACGCTTACAAAGCTTACCAGAAGAAATTCGATGTAAGTCCATTTTTCAATTTCAAATTATTTATTTTATTTTCTACAATATTGGAGTCTTACTTACTTACTTATCCGGTTATACAGGCCGTGAAGGTCCAAAACCTGCTCTTATGAGCCTTCTCCACCTCGGTCTATCTTGCGCAATTTTTCAATTTCAAATTATTTATTTATTTTATTTTCTACAATATTGGAGTCTTACCCTATTATTATTTTGTTAAGGCGATCTCTTCTTGGCTGTATGTAAATTCCCCCGATTTTTTCAAGGGTCCTCATTTCCGGATGTAAATTCCCCCGAAAATGAAATCGACTACCTGAGTCTCAAATGGTAAACTCCCCCGAAATGTGTACTATATAAATTCCCCCGATACTTGAAGATAGAAAGAGGAAAATGTGTGATAAACAATGATTTGGACATTATTTTCATGTTTAATTACCTATTAGTTTGGTTTTGGAGAGGCCGACGACAAACGCCGACCCCATCTGAACATGGGAAAAGGCGAAGAAGAAGAAGAAGAAGAAGAAGTTTGGTTTTGGACATCATCATGTCAACACTATTAAATTTCTGACAAGTGAGCGTGGTAAAAATCTTTTGGTGTTTAGAAATTATAAGTCACTAGCTGAATTCCGTCGCTTCGCTCCGGAATACCGCTAGTTCATCCCGAGGCATGGCCAAACTTGTGGAAAAGGCATGGCCGAACTTGTAGTTATCAAACTATCCAGGTTCTACCATCGGGGGAGTTTACATATACCTTTTTTTTTTTCGTAATCGGGGGAATTTACATATGACCCTACAGGAAGTAATTTTGAAATCGGGGGAATTTACATGAAATCGGGGGAATTTACATTCGCCCCTCTTCTTGATCCCTTGTGTGCCGCGGCCATTTTAGTTTAGGACTATTGCACTACAATCTTACTCTAACCCTCTTCCTTTTCTGTTCGATTTCGGGACGATAAGACATCTGTCTCTGGAGTCCCCTCTATCAAATTTCCAGTATAGAAAAAAACTGCTACGGTCTTTATGGACAGAGATTTTACCCTCCATTCTGTGACAAGCCTACCTATCTACTAAAAAAAAAACCCCTGTTAATATTCTTCTTCCTAGGTTGACGTCACAGAGTATCCCCTCCTCAACCAACTGCTACCGGACGTTCGCAATCGTCGCAAGCTGCGAACCTCACTCACCGAGTGGGAAGACAAGGTGAAGGAATGGACAGAGGGGAGGTTTGAAGAGCTGGATGCAGACGAAATGACCGCCCAGGTGAAGACGTTTGGCGCACAGGTCGCCTCGTTTGAGAAGACGCTGCCGCCGAACAACATTACCAGTGCGTTGAAACAGAGCGTTGAGAATATGCGGGGAAAAGTAAGTAAATAGACCACTAACCTCACTAGTTGTTGTTGTTTTAGCGGGTTTAGCTTTTGTCGAATGGTGGTGGCAGAATACATTTGGTTCAGGTCGAGCCAATGGCTGATACAAAAAGATAACCTCACTAGTCTACTTGGGCAGTGATCTGGAGGTTGGTGGTTCGAGTCCAAGTTAAGTCCAAAGTATAAATTAGATAATTATCTTCTTTTTTTATCTCCCATCTTTTGTGAGCTCTCAGAATTTTACCTTCCTGGAGTTAAAAATTTCATCAGTACCTAAATGGTTTCTTCAAATTAAATTGATCTCAAGGGCAAAGTAAACCTATATACGCCTAAAGACACGTGAAAGATTCCAATCCACTCGACCTAAATTAACCGTTTCTCCCACTTCTCTCTCCACAGCTCTCAGTAATCTCAGCACTTCGCAACCCATCACTAGAGGAACGTCACTGGGACCAGATAGAAGCCCTCCTAGACCAGAAGCTAGATATGCGTTCCCTCACACTAGCAGATCTGGAGAACATGGGAGCTTTTGAACTGGAGGATCAAATCAACGAGATATCGGGACGTGCTAGCGCGGAGTCCGCACTGAAAACACTTCTAGAGAAGGTAAAAAACTTTTTAAGATGCATATAAGACTGAGATCACTTTTTTTTGGTTTAATAGCAGGAACTGAATTTCTCTTGCTAAAAAAATAGCAAAGGTTGAGAGGGAAGGGTATCCACTCGTAAAATTTGTAGCCAAAACCAAATGTCAGCCCAAAGCGATCACCCTAGTTAGCATATAACTATAATCCTCTTCATCCCTCCATTGTGTCCCCCAGGTCTGGAGTTTGGCACAAAGAAGTTGAAGCCCCGGGACCCCAATGATCCCAATGAGGAGCCTCGGTTTGTCACCACGCCTGATATCGTGGCCATGATATCTCCCGAGCAGGAGACTGTACGTCTGGGCAAAGGCCTCACCGCACGAGGCAGTGTGGAGGACTGGCTGTCCAAAGTGGAGAAGTCAATGTTTATCACGCTTAGACGGCTGATGAAGGCAGCCCTTCTGGATTTCTCAACTAGAAAGCGGACCGAGTGGGTCCTAAGGCATCCGTCTCAGATTGTGCTTACTATATCACAGGTAAGTACCACTGGATGGGCATGCTATGACACAGACCACATGGGTCTAATGGCTGTCCAAAGTGGGGAAGTCTATGTTTATCACCCTTAGGAGACTGATGAAGGCAGCACTACTGGATTTCTCCACTAGAAAGCGCACCGAGTGGATCCTTATGCATGCGTCCCAGATTGTGCTTACTATATCATAGGTAAGTACTACGGTATGAGTATGCTATGACACAGACCACATGGGTCTAATGTAGCAGTTGTTTCAGTGCTACGCAATAAAAACGGCGGTGAAACACATCTTTTTTATAAATATTATTATTATCTTCGATTTCTCCCTCAAGAAGAGTCCACACCATAAAATAAACAAGATCTTGTTTAGACTGCTGGGGTAAATGACTTTTTAGTCTTATCCAGGCAGAAAAAATATGATCTCCCTGAAAAAATTTTGAACGGATAAAGAGGAGAAGCTGAAATTTAGGGGAGTTTTATATTTTAAAATGTCATATTTTGAAGTTTCCCCTGATTCCAGGTGATGTGGTGTGCAGAGATCACAGACATTCTGAACCCGGACATGCCTGATTCTGTGATCGACTCCAAGTTCAAAGCTTTCGAACAGAAGTGTTTCCGAGAGCTGAACGATCTGGCAGCAATGGTACGGGGAGAACTGACCAAGCTACAACGTGCAACACTGTGCGCTCTCATTACGATAGATGTGCACGCTAGGGACATTGTGTCCTCTATGGTAAGATAATAATTTTATTATTGTCTTTTTTCAAGTCTGGCTGGGTGATTTTAAACAGGGAGTATACCAGCTTGAAATTTCCCTTGCTAATGAACTAGCAAAGGTTGAGTGTGAAAACCAAAAGTCAGCTCAAACCTAGCTAGGGCTGATTGAGAGGCTGACGAAAAACGTCGACCCCGTCCTCCCGAGGCTGAGTGCACACCGAACTGCAAGCACAGAGCCGAAAAAACTTCGACTCCGCCGGGAATCGATTCCGGGATCTCCGGCTTGCAAGCCCACTAGGCCACGGATGGTTCTTTGAGTAAAAAGTTTTTATTAAAAACTTACACCTCATTTCCTTTGTTCAATTTTATTTTATCTCATTTCATTTCTACTGCCAGGATAAGACTGAAAAGTCCCTTTACAATAGATCGGTTGCGCTTACTTGGGAGATGTTTCAAAGTCATAGAGCAGGAAAAATGAGGACCAACGGAATTTTTCTTTTTCTTCCCATTATTTCAATAATATTTTCCCAATTGCAACTCCTCCATTCTCGCAGGTTCGCAATCAAGTTCGACTCCCCTCTAGTTTCGAGTGGCTCAAACAGCTCCGTTACTATTGGGATGAAGAAATAGACAACTGTCTGGGAAAGATGGCGTTTGCCAGCTTTATCTATGGCTATGAGTATTTGGGCGCTAGTCCAAGGCTGGTTATTACACCTCTTACAGACAAGTGCTATCTGTGTCTCATGGGAGCTCTCCAGTTGAATCTTGGCGGAGCCCCGGCTGGTAAGACAAAATGTTTTTTTCTTTGATGGGGATTTTACTGTCAAGTTTTTGCCCTTGCGGGTACAGAGGGATGTAGGACTTCCCATCTTTTGAAATCGCGGGTAAATCCTGTAACTTCCAAGGCTTTATCGTCCCGAAATGGAAGAGAGAAGGAGGACAGGATAGGAGAAAGCCAGCCGTTCCGAAAACAAACCTTATTTGTTTATTAAAAAATCCACCGCGGGCGGGAATTGAACCCCTAATCTAGGGCTTACAAGGCAGACGCTCTACAATCCAAGCTAACTAGGCTTGCCAAGTTTAAACTGGTCATCCTGATGGTTAATGATTATGTTTTATTCTCAGGACCTGCTGGTACAGGAAAGACGGAGACTACAAAGGATTTAGCCAAGAGTTTGGCCATCCAGTGTGTTGTGTTCAACTGTTCAGACACTTTGGATTACAAGGTAAAGGTTCTTCTGTTCAGATAAGTATAATTAGAATAGAATATACCCTGCTTGGTGTCCGTTATTTGGTTTCCCTTAAAGATGTTTCCTGGTGTTTCATTCCCCCCAGGGTATCCTGAACGATCTCTTCCCCGGTATAGTTCTGCCTGTAGAAGACTACGGTAGTTTCCAGCAAGCTATGGAGGCCGTTATGTCAGAGAATAACCTCCAACTAGAACCCGGGTCATTTCTGAAGACCATCCAACTGTATGAGACCATGCTAGTGAGACATGGCGTTATGACTGTAGGCCCTACTGGTGGCGGCAAAACTACCGTCACTAATGTAAGTAGAACAAGCTGGGTCCGTCCCTCCAGGAATTTTTTAGCCCGTAGTTTATTCGATCGTGGTTAAAGAAATACCTATGTACCTACCTAATTTGTTTAATATTCAGTTTATTATTATTATTAAAAATCTCAAAACTGTTTCGTGCTAATACCCCCGGGCGTCGGGGTCGCTTCGAACTCTTTTGACGTTCGCAACTCTGCTCCCGAATCGCTTGATTGATGGATTGAGCCCCATGTAGTCAGCCTAGTTAGCTTGAAAAGTTTCTAACTGTTGGAGTGCGGTTTTTTTTTTTTTTTTTTTTTTTTTTTTTTTACGCTAGATCGAATAAAGAGTGATTGAGTGGGTGAGTTAGTCAGTGATTGAATCAGTCAGTCAGTCAGGGAGTGAGTCAAGAAAGAACTACTCTCTTCAGTGAATTCTTGAGATAAACCGTTTGAAATTTGTCAGGTGAACCAGACAATATTATGATGAAAGTCAACTTAGAATATTAACTCCATACCCGGTGACTGTCTGGCTGAGGGACTAAAAACAGAGAGTAGATCAGCGTCTAGCTAGGGGACTATAAACAGAAAGTAGACTAGTCCAAATTTCCTCACGCTATGTCAATAGCGAAGGTTGAGTGCGAAGGGCATCCCACTCGGAAAATTTTGTTTTAGCCAAAACCAGTTGGCCTCAAAGCGTATTATTATTTATTATTATTAAACACCAAAACATCAGGTATTCTAATCTATTCCAACATTCTCCCCTAGGCATCTCGTTGGATTCGTAACATGGAGTCACCCAATGGTCTCAAGATACTCAAGCTAACAGATTCGACCTACATGCGTACCATGGAAGCTTGTGTTCGACTAGGTCTTCCCGTACTACTGGAAGATGTCGGGGAAACATTGGATCCTGCTCTCGGTCCTATACTGCTCAAACAGACCTATACTAAAGGTAAAACACCTCGGTAAAACACTTGAATAAAACCTATTCTTAAAGTAAAACACTTTGGTTAGTAAGACCAAGTATGTAAAACTTATACTATAAAGTAGGTAACACCTCGGTAAAGTCTTAATTAACTTGAATAAAACCTATTCCTAAAGTAAAACACTTTGGTTAGTAAGACCAAGTATGTAAAACTTATACTATAAAGTAGGTAACACCTCGGTAAAACCTTAATTACTCTACCACTGCACCACCTGCCTCGATAATATAATGATTCGATTGGTAATCATTAGGACACGGGTTCAATCCCGACCGCGGTATAAAATTGTTATGAATTGGCCAGAAAGTAGGCCACTTCTGAAATAAGAGAACTTTTCAGTCCTATTCCTATTTGCGTTGCGCAGGATGAATATGCAAGATAGTGTGCCTGCCTTGTAAGCGCTAGGTCGTGGGTTCGATTCCCGCCCCTATAATTAAATTTCCATACCTTTTCCTCCTCAGATATTGAAATGGACGCTAACCCGTCTCTACGAGACCAATGTACCCGGTAACTTCTTTCGGCCTGTCCACACTTACACGCTAAACCCTAAGTCTGTCACCTCAGGAGAACTGTATGGGGAAACTAACTTAACCACTATGGAATGGAAAGATGGCCTTATTGGGATATTTACTCGCACTGCTGTACAGGTAAGTGATGGTTGGTGTAGTTGACTTGTAGCACAGAGGTTCTGGGTTCAAAGTCCGTTAATTACCTTCAGTGTCCTCAATGAGCAAATCAACCTATACAATAAAATTAGGATAAAAATGATACCTAGGTATCATCCTCCGTATTATTTTTACGAAGTATCGTTTGTGCTCCGTGTTTATAAACCTTTCATTAACCGATTTTAATACAACTCGATTTCGCGAAAAATGTCACTTGTACCCTTTGTGAACTAGGTTGTACGATTAGTTTTATTACTTTCTGAGATTGTGAGAGTTAAGGGACTTTTTAGTGTAAGTTGAGCTTACCTTTGGTATTCGGTTCTCTTCTATTCCATTCCATCCTAATCTGTTCCCTTCTGTATTTCCAGAGTACGAAAGATGAACACCAATGGGTAATTTGTGATGGTCCTATAGATGCTGTATGGATTGAAAATATGAACTCAGTACTGGACGTATCATTTTTACCAAGTATCGTTTGTGCTCCGTGTTTATAAACCTTTCATTAACCCATTTTAACACACAACCCGATTTCGCAAAAAATGTCACTGGTACCCTTTGTGAACTAGGTTGTACAATTAGGTTTATTACTTTCTGAGATTGTGAGAGTTAAGGGACTTTTTAGTGTAAGTTGAGCTTACCTTTGGTATTCTGTTCTCTTCTATTCCATTCCATCCTAATCTGTTCCCTTCTGTATATCCAGAGTACGAAAGATGAACACCAATGGGTAATTTGTGATGGTCCTATAGATGCTGTATGGATTGAAAATATGAACTCAGTACTGGATGACAACAAACTACTGTGTCTCGCCAATTCTGAGAGGATCAAGCTAACCAGCTGGGTAAGTTAGGCCAGCCACTTACTATCAGGTAGACCTGACAAGTACGCCTGAAAAGTAATAAACTACTGTGCCTTGCCAATTCTGAGAGGATCAAGCTAACCAGCTGGGTAAGTTAGGCCAGCCACTTACTATCAGGTAGACCTGACAAGTACGGCTGAAAAGGTCTACCTGATAGTGAGTGGCTGGCCTTAGAAATCATCAAGTTAAATGGGACTAGATCAAATGAGAGGAAGCGCACGGACGTGATATAAGCTTACTCGATGGAAAAGAAACGTAATGAAAAAGGTACCACTTGGCCCTTAAACAAACGAGCAAATTACCTTAATTTTTGACTAATTTCATCACAATCAAACTAATCAATGGAAAGTTGTGGTAGAATAAACCGACATACCCATGTACAAAACAAATGCAAAACTGTCGAGGTAAAACTCAGACCTCGCTCTGTTCGTTCCATCATATTCTCAGGTTCACATGATGTTCGAGGTACAAGACCTCTCGCAGGCTTCGCCGGTGACCACTACGCCATGGGAGCTGACTCATAAACTTTATATAGGTATTATGTAATTGGTTTTATCTTGAAAGTTTATCTCAATATTGACCAACACAAATGTTGGTGGGTACCTACTAGACTTAAGAACCGCCGTCCGTAACCACTGATTTGATATCCTGTTCGATTCCAGTCAATCCTCACCGGGTTCCTATCCATCTTCCCTCCTCCTGTACAAAGTCATTGACCAACACAAATATTGGTGGGCACCTACTAGGCTTAAGAATTACCGTCCGTAACCACTGATTTGATATCCTGTTCGATTCCAGTCAATCCTCACCGGGTTCCTATCCATCTTCCCTCCTCCTGTACAAAGTGTATCGGATGCCATCATCAATGCAGCAGTAGAAGTATACAATCGCATAGCAGAGGATCTACTGCCTACTCCAGCTAAGAGCCATTATGTCTTCAATCTACGAGACCTGAGCAAGTGTGTCCAGGGGATTCTGCAGGCCAGTGTAGACTCTACGAAGACCACTGAGGATATTCTGAGGTATGTTAGATTGGTCTTGGTTTCTTAATTTGTGAACAAAATTATATCAAAGTGGAGCTCTAAAATTTGGCATCTTGTTCACTAAATAAAGCACTACTTTACGAGTACTTTTAATATTAGAAGGACTCTCGATGAGTGTTCCACCGCCATTTTTATTTCGTAGCAATGAAACAACTGCTACATTAGACGCTTGTGGTCTGTGTTGTAGCATGCCCATCCCGTAGTATGCCTCTTATCAGATGGGCGAGATGAGACACACCTTTCCCACCCCTTGACAGATTTCAACTGAAATGCTGTCATGTATTTCAACTTTCAACTATTTCGTCAGTTCTTTCATTATTGTCAATGACTTTTTCCGTGCCCTCTTTCACTCATTTACCTTGTTTCATTTCCCCTCCTTATTCAGATTGTACTACCATGAAAGTCTCAGGGTGTTTCATGACCGTCTTATTAACGAACAGGACAAGGCTTACTTCTATGCTCTTATGAAACAGGTGAGTCAAAACAACACTCTTGGGTAGGTAACTATGTTCGCATTTTACTTTTGTGGGGAAAAAAAGAGACCCCAATTTCGTGTACCTATCTGAATACGAAGGAGCCCTTTCTCACTTGTCTTTCGTAAAAAAAAAATCTTGTCGTGTGTAGTGGGGGGGGGGATGGGTGAAACAACAAGTGGGGAAGCTAGGTACACTAATAAAATAGACCTTATGTTTGTTGATTTCACATAGGTAGAGGCTATTGGAAAGTATTACTCCGTACTGACTTATTTATTCATGATATTGTTACACTCGCTCCTAAAATTCCGTCATTCCCCATTATCATTACCATGCATGCTAAATTTACCGCTCATCAAATCTCTGTCCACCAAATAAAGTTGAGTTCTTCTGACAGTCGTCAGCAAATCTGCCAGGGTCTTGATAGCGTCCACTTGTTCTTGTAAATATCGACCTTCCAAGAAGTCCGTCAAGTTGGCATCCCCATGTTGAGAAGCACAGGCGTGGAGTTTTAGCAATTTCTCATTCAATTGTTTTTCCATGTGTAAGGCTTCCGTCAATAAATCTTCCACGGTATTCCATTCCTGTTTTGACGGAGCCTCTATTGACGTCAAACGCAACTGACCTCCTCTTTTATTGAGATATGCGATGAGGTGCTCCATATGTTCGATCTCTTCTTTGTAAGAATGAGTGAAGAATTTGGCGAACCCAAACAACGCAACGTTATCTTGAGTACAAAATGATGCCATGGAGATGTAGGTGTATGCTGAACGTATCTCATCATTGATTTGAGTGTTGATTTTGTCAATGCAATCCTCGTGGAAATTTTGCAACGTCTGTCTTTCTGTTTTGCCTAAACTATCAGGGCTATGTTGACTACTCTGAGTTGGCTCACTAGATTTCTTAGACTTTGGTTTGGTCTCTTTGCATGGTTTGTTTTCTTTCGTAGGCTCATGTCGAGTGCTCTCACATTTTGGTTTATCCTTCTTGGGTGGAGGATCATTACTGCTTCCTTTACAGTCGGAAGACATGATTCTACAAAGGAAATTTCCGTAAAAAGGGAAACCCGGGCCACTCCAAGAATTTCTAATCTCAAGTCTTATTTGTGGTGCTAACACTGAGTGGTACTTCACTATGGTTGGTTGTTATCCATGAGTCCTGTAGGAGATAACTTCCGGTAAGTTCTTTGTTCGATACCTGCTTCGGTGGTGTAGTGACTTTGTAATCAGGAAGCCTTGAGTTCAATCCCAGCCAAGGTATGGAAATTTGTCCTCACTTGTTTGAGAATTTAACCACATCATAATAAGTTACAAATATGTAAGCATTATGATGTAAATCTAAATCCCAAGTGTACCTACTCGCCTGGTAAACAAGAGGGCGTGGGTTCAAGCCCAGCGAAGGTATGGAATTTTATCCTCAACACTGTTTGACAATAGTTGTATCCTAAAGCTGAGACAAAATAAAGTTATAAACTTTTTAGTCCTAATCGTAAATTTAGCTAAAGGGATTTTTTAGTCTCATCCTAGCAGTATACATAAAGGTGGATTTCCACCAACGCGATTTTTGCCGCGCGACAGTGTCGCGCGGCAAAAATCGCATAGTGCAATTTGATGAAAAACACAAAGTTGGATTGCTTTTCAATGCATTTGGAATTCTCGATATTACATGCGAAGCAGAAATCCAGAAATTCCTCGAGAACATACCCGGAGTACAACATTTGAAGTATAAAGGTGGATTTCCACCAACGCGATTTTTGCCGCGCGACAGAGTCGCGCGATAAAAATCGCATAGTGGAAACGTGTCGCGCGACACGAAAAAAAGTCGTGCGACCATGCGACTTCTATCCGATGAAAGTCGGTCCGTATCAAAGGAATGTCGCCTAGCAATGTCAGTGGAAACGTGTCGCGCGACTCTTCATGTTAGTTTGTTTTTTATTATGAGTGGGAGTGCTTTAATTTTAATAAAATTTTAATTTTTTTTTATAATTTTCATCACCCTATATCACGTTGGATCATCATTCGGCACCCATTCATCTTGATATTCTTGAATTTATTTCACTTTTTCGCCTAAAACTTTAAAACACTGTACAATGGACACACCATCAAAGAAATCTAGTTATAAAAGAATTTGATTAAAAAAATAAAAGATGGTGGTACAATACCACCTAGAAAAAATAAAATACCCATAAAACTAACTGATCAGTAATTTTCAAATTATTTCTCGATGATTCATGGCTGGCTGGTTGTACAGAGATATTGCATGATTAGCAAATAAATTAATTAACTTGATTTCCGCCCGGGTCGGATTTTATCCTGAACGGATAAGGTTCGTTCTTGGAACGGCTGGCTTTCTCCTATCCGTCTACCTTCTCTCTGCGATTTCGGAACGATAAGACCTTAGCAGTTACAGTTCTCTCTAATAAAATTAAACCCTCTAACTTCTTACATAAAACTCCGAGGCCATAATCAGAGTTTTACCTCGGTTTACATTTAACTCTTGAATCATGCAATGTGATTGGCTGAAAATCTTGCAATCAACCAATCAGATTGTTGGATTCAAAAGAAACTGATTGTGGCCCCTGAGTTAAGTAAAACTTCCATTTCTTTCACCAGGTGTGTCAAAAGCACTTCGGCACTCCTGTCCTGGAGTTTGACGATGTGACAGTAGTTCAGAATCCCCCTGTACTTCTGTTTGGAGATTTCATGTCCAGTGCAAGCAAGGAGGATAGGTTCTATCAGGAGATTAAGAATGTGGACAAGCTGAAAGTTGCTCTATCCGTAAGTTTGCAAGCTAGCTGTTTTTTTTTTTTTTTTTCCTCCTTCCGACGAATCCTTTGAGAATTACCAAGAGGCATAACTGTCAGAAGAAAGAAAGACTATTCCACAGCCGTGTTTGAACATCATTCAATTCCACTCGAACCACCGACCTCCAGATCCGAAGTCCAAGGAGCTAACCACTACATCCCTTATCTTTATCTCTCTTTTAATTTCTGTAGTCGTTAGTGCAGAGAACTTCGGAACTAGAGGTTGTCGGTTCGAGTCCAAGTCATTGCATAAAATCTAGCTAAGTGTACCAGGGAATATAAAAGCGAAGTTTAAACTCAAATTGTTTTCCGCGTATGTAGGTATCTAGATTTCTAAGGCCCAAGTTTGTTACAGGTACTATGAGATGTTGAAGTACTCTCTTTGTAAAGTCAACAAGCTCTGTTATGCCATTCTAAGGACATCTTTTTTGTGTTTGAAAGATGTTGCAGGAGTCCATTTCAGAGTGAGAAATCCTCTAATGCCCGTCGCTTACGCTCAGACCATCTGACAGACCCAGGTCTATCTGACCATTCTGACCATCTGAGCGTAAGTGGCATAAGGAATGAGCCTCGGATCTGAACCAATGGAGGATGAAAAATAACTTCAGCCTTGCGTTTAGTATTCTTTTGATATGTGAGATTGTGATATGCAATGACAATGACATTTATGTGTGAATTTCAGGTGAAAGAAATGAAGGATCGCATCGAGAATGGTCTGAACAAAATCTTCGAAACCAACGACTTGGTGGCCACCATGCAAATCAAACTGAAGAAAATGGAACCCGAGTTGAAAGAGAAATCAGAAGCCACTGCAAAACTGATGGAGAATCTTACCAAGGAGAAAGCGGCTGCCTCTCAAGTACAACAAGTTGTGGCAGCAGATGAAGCTGTGGTCAAAGTAAAAGCAGCAGAAACTCAAGCTATTGCAGATGATGCACAGAAAGACTTGGATGCAGCCTTGCCTGCCCTTGAAGCCGCTGTGAAGGCATTGGAAGGACTCAACAAGAGTGACATTGGGGAGATGAAGGGGTTTCTTAATCCTCCAGCGCTTGTACAGTTTGTACTAGAGGCTGTACTTATTCTACTGGGGTACAAACAGGTGGACTGGACCACTGCTAAGGTGGCCATGGGAGATGTAGACTTCCTGAAGAAGCTACAGATGTATGATAAGGATAACGTACCGGATTCTATCCTCAACAAACTCAAACCTTACATTGAGAGTCCCAAGTTTGATCCAGAGAAAGTGGCCGCCCAGAGTAAAGTAGCCAAGTCTCTCTGTGTGTGGGTACGCGCTATAGATGTCTACTGTAAAGTAGCCAAGGAGGTAGAGCCCAAGCGTCGCAAGCTAGAAGCAGCAGAGAAGGAACTCGCCACCATCATGTCTGTGTTGAGAGGGAAGCAGCAGAGTCTGGCCGAGGTCGAAGCTCAGATTGCTAACTTGGAGGCGACGTTTGATGCTAGTATGGCGGCCAAGGCAGAGTTAGAGGCGGCTATGGAGCTCGGTAAGGCGCGGTTGGAACGTGCTGGCAGGTTGACCAATGCGTTGGGGGATGAGCAGGTGCGCTGGAAGGAGCTTGTGTTATCCTTCGCCTCGGAGTTGAACAATATGGTGGGCGATGTTCTCATTGGGTCCGCGTGTGTGGCCTACCTCGGCGCGTTCACTAGTAACTATAGAATAGAGCTGACACAGTCCTGGCTGAAGAGATTGGGAGAGTTGAATATACCAGCGAGTCCTAGCTTCAGTCTATTGAAGGTGTTGGCAGATCCGTTTGAGATACGGAGCTGGAATGCGTTTGGGTTGCCCAGAGATAATGTGTCCACGGAGAATGCCATCATTTGTAGCAAGTCCAGGAAGTGGCCTCTCATGATTGATCCTCAGGAACAGGATAAAAATTGAGTTAAAATGATTAAAAAATAAAAAAAAATAATAAACATACCCGGAAATTTATTGCAAGCACCATAATATACATACTCGTATGTTTTACGGTTATTCGCCGAATTCGTTCAATAAGCAGGAAAATGATCACTCCGGGAACTGGCATTTTTGCCACAAAATGCACTATCCGGGGTTGGAACATTTTTGGTGTTTGCACAACTTGAGACCGCGGTATGTGCTGTGTTGCTTTCACTATCACCCGAATTTGTATTTTCTTCTTCTTCTTCTTCTTCTTCTTCTTCTTCTTCTTCTTCTTCTTCTTCTTCTTCTTCTTCTTCTTCGTCTTCTTCTTCTTCTTCTTCTTCTTCTTCTTCTTCTTCTTCTTCTTCTTCTTCTTCTTCTTGGGCGAATCTGGCTTTAGTGATTTCCGCCATGGAACCTAACATAAATACGTACCTACTACATAAATAGCTAGGTATTTATATTATGTAGGTATTTATATTATGTTTGTAGAGTCGGGAAACATTTTTCTTCTAAACATTTATAAAGACAGGAGACAAGTGCACGGCAAGTTTTATCTTGAGAATATCTCGGAGGTATTTTTCTACTCTCTTCCTTTCCAGCTGCATCTTTGCATCTGTGACACTTTCCGAGACCTGGCGAGACTAATGAAATTCTGACATTCTTCTAGGACTTCTAGTCTCGTCATCTTCGAAAAACTTCCCCGTCAACAGACATAAAATAAAGGGAATTATGATAGGAATACACTCGTGAGCTCACGTGAAGTGAGGGCAGTGTGGCTATCATGAACGAAATTACCTACAATATTATGGGAAAACTTTGAACTAGATCTTTCTGACTCCCCATGAGTTCACGTAACGTGATAATAGTGTGTTTCTACCTTTAGAGTTTTGGACTTATCTTATGAGAGTTATATTGGCTATGATAATCTCGGAAGTTGGCATGGGCATCCGATGATGACTGACAAGTCCGAAAATATTTTCATACCTAGTTTGGATAATAATTCTCTTGTCAGATGCAATTTTGTTCTGATACTTCTGAGGGTTCCTACGGGATGACAAGAAAAGTAACTCTCATTTAAATGTTGCACATTGCATACCTAACACAAATTCACGGCAGTCATACAAACGGAAACCTTCTTCCTCGTGGGTATTTTGGGGCAAGGGTGAAAGAAATTTCAATTGATTTTTTCAGGACTTGATGCAAGGCAAAGATTACAAGTAGATACATAGGTACCTATAACTCATACTTCTTATTATTATAGCTATTCATATTCAAGGCTCATGCAATCCTAATGAGTCTCATTCTAGTTTCTTGTTCTTGTGCTTACAGCTGGATGTAGAATCTATAGAAAAGAAAATCTATCGTCGCTCCAGCAGCTATAACACCTATAAGCCATTTTGAAAGTTTTGAAGCTGATACCCAAAACACTAAAGAAAACTGCGACACGATAGGGTAAGTGTACCATTTATTCGCCCACCTAAAAAATGGACCATTTATTGGCCCACCTGCCCACATTTATTTTTCTAATTTTTGTTTTTATGACTACAATTTTTGAATAGCACTGGTTCGATAGCATTAGTAAAACACTTTAAATTATTGGTGTGCACTTGAATAAGTGCCTGATTGGGCATGAACTTTTTGCTGTGTCATCGTTTGGAATAAGCGTAGCCCAAGACAGTTCTAGGTAATTGGAGAGGTTTGACAGAGCGAACTGTAACTGCTAAGGTCCTACCGTCCCGAAATCGAAGAGAGAAGGAAGACAGGATAGAAAGCCAGCCGTTCAAAGAACGAAAATTATACGTTCAGGATAAAATCCGCCCCGGGCGGGAAACGAACCCACGGGGCCTAGCGCTTAAAATCTAGACCAACCAAGATAACTAAGCTGATCGGAATGTTCTCTTACACGTCTTACAACATAAAAACTTTCACCTTTCCCTCCACCTAGGCTCATAAACAGTCTATTGACGGCTTACGAGATCCTGTACCAGAACTTCATCTACCTGCCCCGTATTGATACCATCATGCGGAACCATTTCGCCAAGGTGGGGGCTGCCAGGTGGCCCAACATCAAGGACATCCTGAGGGCCCATAATGCGTTGACATTGGTGGACACACACCATCTGGTTACGGACCCGAAACCGAACAACCCGAACGTGATTGAAATTGGCGGCATCCATATATAAAGATAGAGAAAAAAGGGACAGGAATAGAGGAAACAAACAGAAGAAAGAGAGAGAGAGAGAGATATGGGGAAAAGGGAAGAAATGGATAGAGAGAGGAGTAAGGAAAGAGGACACATTTAAGAGGGAAGTAGAGGATGAGAGAGGGATATTGTAAAGTGAGTGAGAAATGCACAGAGAGGAGAAGAAAATATAAAGATAGAGGCATCCATATTACGCCAGGGAAACCTTTGCCACAGGTATGTAGGTTCGTATACGTTAGAGTGAAATGGACGGTTGAAAACTTATGGGAAAAAGGTCAAATTAAAATTAGGTTAATATAAATAAGTATAGGTAGATAAGTTGGTAATGTCGGTATCTAGGTACATTAATTTTTTGACAAATACTCATAGTTTGGTACTTACATGGAAATTTCCACAAATAGGTAAGTAGGTATACAGATAAATAGGTATGACGTCAAACAAATTTCAAATTATTTGTTTTATAATTTTACTGCTGTATGTTAGCGGAATAATAGGGGTATACCTACACTATACATAGTCATTATACAGTTTTACCCAAAACTTTCCATTCCTTATTTAGATTGCCGGGATAAAGGGACTTTTCAGTCCTATTTCAGCAGGATAAACAAGATATTCAATTCTATTCTACCTATTCCATTCCAGGACATAGAAGACTTCATCAATGCATCACCCGCCGGTGTCATCTATTTTGCCATGGGCACTTTTGTAGATGGCGAAAATTTGACCCCCAAAAGGAAGGCCAACTTGTTGAAGCTGTTTTCCGGACTCAAACAGTGGATTATTTGGAAAATCGACCCCTCCAACTTTCAGGAAACTTTGCCTCCGAATGTGAACGTTGGAAAATGGTTCCCTCAGAATGATATTTTGGGTAAGAATTTAAACTTGAATTTAGTAATTAGAACCGAAAAACCTTCAGACCCTATTTCGTATTCACTTGGCGCGGCACTTCAAACTCTTGACGTTCGCGGGACTCCATGGAAGCTATTAGGGATGAACCGCCTCTCTTTCCCTCTAAAAGTTATTTCTTCTCCTCACTACCCTCCCTTGACACTAATCGAAAGTTCTGTAAGAACACCAGCAGATCGAATGGGTTTATAGCTTCCCCTTTTGAAAATCTCACAATACTAGACTAATTTTATGAAACAAAAAAAAAATTTTCAAGGTAATTAGTGATCAAAATGATTGTCAGCTCCTCCAAGACGACATTAATTCAGTGTCTAGATGGCTGGGCTCAATAGCCTAGGTACCTACTTACAGTTTGTACAAAAAAAAAAAAATAGTGATAGGGTGCCACAAGTTAGGGTGGAAGAACTCTATCATTGAGTAACTTAAAATTATTTAGGTTGTTCGAATTCTATGGTAAAGTGTCGAGCTTTATGAGATAGAGTTCCGAAACCCAGTCACTCGATTGGGCTTCCGGCACCCTAGTTTTTCTTTCCGTAAATAATTCATATTTCACATCATTTTGGGAAAACATCAGATAGTCGGTTTCGCTTCCGCAGCGACGAATTCACATACGAGAATGTTGCAAAAGTGAAACAGTTGCATTTCATGACAGTGTGAGATTTGTAATAGTCGGAGGAGGAGGGGCGGGGTGTATCTTTCTCCTAAACACATTTGTTGTACGAAACAAAGGAAACACATGCAACGTTGTAAGAAAAGGGGTGAGAAGACGAAAGCAAAGAAGAGGTGTGAAGAAAAATGGAGGAGGACTAGGTGGAGGAGAGGGAGGAAGGGAGGAGGAAAAGGTGAAAGGAGGAGGAGAGGAGAATGAGAGGGAAAATAGGGGGAGAATGAACAGGAGGAGTATAAGAAATCAAGAAAGAAAGCAGAAAGGGGGAGAAAGAAATCAAAAGGAGGAAGAGAAGTAAGAGGAGGAAACAGGAAAAGAAAAGATATGAAGAAAAGAGGAGAAGGGAGAGAAGGAGGGGAATGAGGATGAGAATAGGGGAAGAACGAAAAGAAAGGGGAGGAAGATTTTTCTTTATGGCTTTTTTTAAGTGGCAGGGTTCTCCTGGAGGAGCTCTTCCACCCAACCACTAAATTTTTTCTTTCACCATGAGCCTTTAAGATATTTTACCAGGGAGGTCTTGAATGCTCCTAGACTTTGTGAGTCTCTTATGTCCCACATGACATCAAAGACAGAAATCAAAAATTAGGAGAAGTAAGAGGAAAAGAATAGAAAGCGAACTCCTATCATACTTAATTCTTTGTCAGGGTTCTGCTATCTTAATCATTTCTTTGTTAGGGTTCTCCTATCTTATTTAATTCTTTGTCAGGGTTCTCCTATTTTACTTAATTCTTTGTCAGGGTTCTAATATCTTGCTTAATTCTTTCTTAGGGTTCTCCTATCTTAATTATTTATTTATTAGGGTTCTCCTATCTTACTTAATTTTTCTGTTAGGGCTCTCCTATGTTACTTAATTGTTTGTTAGGATTCTCTTATCTTAATTAATTATTTATTAGGGTTCTCCTATTTTACTTAATTAATTCTTTATTAGAGTTCTCCTATCTTACTTCAATAGGTACTTAATTCTATGAAATCAAAACAGCAATATCTAATTAATTACCTATTTATCACATATCAAAGAATCTGTTTTGTGTATTCTATTGATGAAGGACGACAAGTTTTCATTCATTACCTGTCTCTCTTTTTGAACAAGGTATACCTAATCTGTATTGTATGTATAACAAACACCTACCTACCTATCGATTAATAATTATATCTGCATGCAAGATTTTGTTTGCAATGTGCCAACTAGAAGAAGAATTTTTAATTGACATTCTACATACATAGTTATTAGATTATAAATAGGTATTTAGATCATAAATGGGTATTTGCACGCAACTGCCCCAATTACAATTATTTCTAATTCTTATCATACTGGTACGGACTTTACGTTATCAACTTATCAGTTCGTGTGTGATAATGAAGAAACTGTGTTTATTTTATTTACTACCTAAATGTAATAAATGATTACTAGGTGTGAATTTCTATGTACAGGTAACTACCTTGATCATTCTGTGTTTGTTTGAGACCTGAGATTTGACAATTTTGAGGAGAATCTTTTAGACCTCACACCTTTGGTGACCTGTGTGTAAGGAAAGGAAAAATACCACCATTTTACTTAGAATTATTAGCTTTTATGTAATTTATTTATCTTGATGAATCATAAATTTTAGTGTAAACATGTGAATCTTTTAAGTGTACATAACAGTAAACTAGCGGACTTTAGGGTACATACTTTCTAGGCACATAACTTTGAACTTTCCTTTTGGAAGGAGGAAAATATTTTGTACATAAAAAAAAAAAAAAAAAAACACATTTTTCAAGGATACCATACGGTACATGTCATCCAAGTGACACTGCATGTGCATAGCACCTTTTATCACTCTCTCAAAAGCATGTCTTTATGAGAGTCTGTTTATTAACTTACAAACATAGAGCAAAATTCACTCCTATGTTCTTATGTGTGACACATAAAACTTGAAACATTATATCAATGTCAAAGTCACTTATAGTATTCCAGCTCAGCGCTGTTTATCATTTGTGCAAATGTGCATCATAATGTCATAAAGTTAAGTCAAAGGTGTGAAATATAAGACGAAGTAAGAGAGAGAGAGGTTTTTTAAGTATACGGAGTGCAATATATTGCATTTATTTGTGGCAATTGGCGTGAATCGCAATAAAAAAATTAACGGGAGGGAGAGAGAAAGAACTAGGAAATGAGAAATAGTTAAAGTTTTTTTCTTCTTCTTCTTCTTCTTCTTCTTCTTCTTCTTATTCTTCTTCTTTTAGAATTTTTACCTAGTTGTTTTGTGTTCTATTTTTTCATTATCATCTTCTCCTGTCAATATTCTGTTAGGTACACGAAAATGAACAATATAATAACAACGTCTTATCTGTAAAATATAAATATAAAATTTGTCTCGTTTTTTCAGCAAAACTATAAAGTTGGAAAAAAGTAGAAAGTGTGATGGTCTACCAGCTAACCCTCAGTGCTTTATTATTATGTGCTCAGATTACCTATAGGTACCAATGGTAGTAAACTTTCCTGCCTCGACAGGGATAGAACCCGCGTCCTCACGTTTGCCAGGCGACCACTCCGCCACCAAGGCAAATCGCAAATAGAAAAATAGTAATAAAACATACGATGTAATTTTCCAGTATTAAATTTAAAACTGGACGTTTCTATAGAAAAGAGAAAATCGTCGAGATAAAAGAATTGCGGGTTCTTGGAATTGCGGGATTCTCAGAATTGCGGGGTTCTCAGAATTGCGGGATTCTCAAAATTGCGGGATTCTCAAAATTGCGGGGTTCTCAGAATTCACAGTGGACAGCGCCAACAGAATTAAAAAAAAAATAGAGTAATCAAGGGCAACAGAGCCAGCCTAGTTACCTTTGGAGGGGAGCGCTAGGTCGCGGGTTCGATTCCTATCCGGAGCGGATTTTATACCAAAGCGATTCGTTAGCTCATATTGTTCTCGGTTTGTTCTCGGAGCTCATAAGGTTTGTTAAGAGCTCGGTCTAGGTCATAAGGTTTGTTCTCGGAATGGCAGTCCCATGAGAATAGCAGAAGAGTACGAGTAAAATGGGTTAAAAGAGAGAAAGGTAGAGACAGAGCGAAAGATATTAAGAGAGAGAGAGAGAGAGAGAGAGAGAGAAAGAGAGAAGAGAGAGAGAGGGAAAATAATGGTAGTCCAATTTAAAATTTAATTAGAAGAGTAGGTACCTAAGAAGTACTACCTAATGTACTTTGGGTGGCAGGTATTATACAAACTGTATTAACGTATAAAATATTGTATTAAGCCAGGAAAGGCAGAGGGAGGGCATAAGAAAGTACAATTATTATACGAAATTCTACACAAAACAAAATAACACAAGACACAAATATAGAAAGTTAAATATTTTAGGGTAGGTACCTAACTCTCTTTTATATTGTATAGGGTACCTCTAACTCTCTTTTGTCTCGGCAAAATGTGACCTTATAATGAAGTTGAAACAGAAAAATAGGTTAAGAGGTTTCTTATTATATTATGATTTAATTAAAGAAAAAAAAAAAAGAAAAAAAACGAGTACTTTAGAAAACAAAGTTTCAGCGCCTCAAG
Organism: Diaphorina citri; assembly: GCF_000475195.1. Lineage (NCBI taxonomy): Eukaryota > Metazoa > Arthropoda > Insecta > Hemiptera > Psyllidae > Diaphorina > Diaphorina citri. The sequence continues at coordinate 216,542 of NW_007377596.1, forward strand.
AAAAAAAAAAAAGTTTCAAACGTAACAATGCATGGAATTTTGTTTTGTCTTTTTACTTTCTATTACCTTTACGTATAGGGAACCTATACAAGGTAATGAGAAAGTATTGCAATCGGTCCAAATTTTCAAAATCGGGAAATGGGTGGAAATATCCGTTTTGGGGTCCCCTGATTCCAAAAAAGTGGTTTTTAGCCCATGGTCTGTACGTAACGTACGTACGTACTACAGGTTTAAATGGGAAAAAGTAGAAAGTTGTGAACAAAATATCTCAAAAACGGTTTGTCGTAGAGAAATGAAATTTGGTATACTATCCCGGTATGGTCCAAGGACGCGACTGTAACAATTTGGCAAAAATCGGATAGTCACCCATCCTGATATTAACCAAAGTAATTGTTGCTTAACCCACATTTCGTGGAAAATGTTGAAAAGGTTGTGAACAAAATATCTCAAGAAAGGTTTGTCGTAAAGCGATGAAATTTGGTATGATATCCCGGTATGGTCCAAGGACGCGACTGTAACAACTTGGTAAAAATGGGATAGTCACCCATCCTGATATTAACCAAAGTCATTATTGCTTAACCCTTATTTCGTATAAACGGTAAAAGACATCGAAAACATTTGGTCATTCGGATGTGAATACTCTAATCAATGTGATTTTTCACGCCGAATCGAATGATGCTACTTTTAGTACTGTCTGACTTACGGTTGAGAAGTTACGGGTTCGATACTTCCCTGTGTCGACAAATTTCCCTTTTATTCGTGAACCGTTACCAAATAAGCAAGTGAATAGTTAATCCCATATGATTTTTCACGCGGAATCGAATGGTGCTACTTTTAACACTCTCTGACTTACAGTTGAGAAGTTGCGGGCTCGATACTCCCCTGTGTCAACAAATTTCCCTTATATTTGTGAACCGTTACCAAATAAGCAAGTGAATAGTTAATCCCATATGATTTTTCACGCGGAGAGAGAGAGAGAGAGAGAGAGAGAGAGAGAGAGAGAGAGAGAGAGAGAGAGAGGGAAAACAATGGTAGTCCAATTTAGAATTTAATTAGAAGAGTACCTAAGAAGTACTACCTAATGTAATGTACTTTGGGTGGCAGGTATTATACAAACTGTATTAATGTATAAAATATTGTATTAAGCCAGGAAAGGCAGAGGGAGGGCATAAGAAAGTACAAATATTATACGAAATTCTACACAAAACAAAATAACACAAGACAAAAAAGTATAGAAAGTTAAATATTTTAGGGTAGGTACCTAACTCTCTGTTATATTGTACAGGGTACCTCTAACTCTCTTTTGTCTCGGCAAAATGTGACCTTAAAATGAAGTTGAAACAGAAAAATAGGTTAAGAGGTTTCTTATTATATTATGATTTAATTAAAGAAAAAAAAACGAGTACTTTAGAAAACAAAGTTTCAGCGCCTCAAGGAAAAAAAAAAAAAGTTTCAAACGTAACAATGCATGTGGAATTTTGTTTTGTCATTTTTTTACAGACAATAGTGACATTTTTTCTTCTTTTTCTTCTTCTTCTTCCTTTAATTCTTCTTTTTTTCCTTGTCTTGATCGGAGCTTTCTCGCCGCTTGCCCATTTTCTCCAAATTTAATAAAAAAAATTGGGAAATTTTCTGGAGAGTTTCTATCTCGAAACTGGGAAATTTTCTATCTCGAAACTAACAAACAAACCTACCTTCTGAATATCTACCTTCCAAATCTTCCAATACCTACAACTAGCTTACCAGGGTAATGTGGGTACTTTACTTACTAATAAGTAAACAAACCAAAGAAAAATCGTCGAATTGAAATTACGTACATACCAAACCCGACCTTTGCTTCGTTACTGATCTTTGCATTGTTTTACCGACTGCATTTTATCTTCGTGACAAGCTCTCAGAGAATTTGATGAAAAACACAAAGTTGGATTGCTTTTCAATGCATTTGGAATTCTCGATATTACATGCGAATCAGAAATCCAGAAATTCCTCGAGAACATACCCGGAAATTTATTGCAAGCACCATAATATATGTACATACTCGTATGTTACGGTTTTTCGCCGAATTTGTTCAATCACTCCGGGAAACTGGTATTTTTGCCACAAAATGCACTATCCGGGGTTGGAACATTTTTGGTGTTTGCACAACTTGAGACCGAGGTATGTGCTGTGTTGCTTTTACTATCACCCGAATTTGTGTCTTCTTCTTCTTCTTCTTCTTCTTCTTCTTCTTCTTCTTCTTCTTCTTCGTCTTCGTCTTCGTCTTCTTCTTCTTCTTCTTCTTCTTCTTCTTCTTCTTCTTCTTCTTC